>NW_015151672.1:41291-43147 GCF_000732505.1 Cyprinodon variegatus
CTGGAAATAAAAACCTGTTGCTTTTTTCAGAAGAGTGCAATTTCATATCAACATGGAGCCTGAGGTGTGTCCTCGCCTCCTCGGAGGACATTTTGCCTTTCCTGGAGACTTATTTTAGCATAATTGCGTAAAAAATACCTTAATCTTTTTAATAACTTTTTTAATCCCATTGAATTCATCAGTCAGAAGTACAACACACTATATGTCTGAGGTTTAAAACATCTCCAAAATTTTAATATCCATAAATTCAACTGAACTCTTCTGTTAAAAGCCTCTTTAATTACTAATGTTTGGTTCTGAAAGCACATTCTGCTCGTTTAGACACCGGTTAAACCGAGTTCCAGCTCTCACCCGTTTCAGCCCCAGGTCATCCATCATAATGTGGCTCTCGTCATGACTGTGATCACCGTCATTAACAAAAATATCCTCCAGCGGGTGTTCTGCAAGTATTACCACCCGTACCTGAGTAAAGAGGGAATAAAAATAATAAAAAGAGATTTTAGGTCTCAGACTGAAAGTTATCAGGGTGAATAGATGACTGCGGCGTACCTTGTGCTCGTAGAGGGCGTCTACCAGCGTTATGAGACGCCTGGCTTGAGTTTTTTTGTTGAGCGTCAGGAGAGGAATGTTCCGAATAAAGACGGTGTCAAACAGCCGGGATATTTCCAGGTAGTCGCTGGCCCCCAACGGCTGAAAATACATTGCATTTTATTCTGTTTACATTGAACACTTTCATTTTGTCGGGTTTTTAAATTCCTTTTTTTCCTCATTTTAAGCCAGTTACCAAGTCGTTTCCATATATTTTCAATTCCATTTCAATTCAGTTTATTTCTATAGCTCCAATTCACATCATGTCATCTCAGGTCACTTTCCAGTTCACCAGATCATCCAGTCAGAATGATTCAAAGTTTTCTATCTAAGGAAAACCAGCTGATTGCATCGACTCATTGACTCTTCAGCAATCCCTCACACTTTATCATTTTGTTTATACATTTTACTTTTCCCATCTTATTAGCCATGCGCCGATCAGAGCCCATCACAGCATTAAATCCATTCATTCTTCAACTGCTCTCATGTACGTCGACATGGTTTTATCAGGAATCAGAATTATAGGAGATGAGAAAGTATCATCAACTGTTTTAGTGGAGGAGGCAGCAGAGAAAAGCTTTTTTTATTCAAAATGTAAAATAGAGACAAAGTTGAAATGCTCTTCAGAGGTTTGCAGGTAGCTTTAAAAAAAAGTTTATTTTCCACCAGTTATAGTGCTCTATATTCCGGCGTTTCACACACTTCTCCTTCCCTTCTGCTTCAGGCTGAGCTCAGAAAGCGTCTCCTCTTCCCTCTGTTGTCCAGGTCAGTGATTACCAACCAGGGGCACTCGTACCTCTAGTGGTCCGCAAGTGCATTGCAAGGGGCACATGAAAACACCGTTTTTGTTTTTCTTTATGAGGACCCAATTAAAAAAGCTTCTAACAACCAAAAAGTAATTTTTTCTCATATGTTTGAGTTCATCTTCAGCTTTGAAACATCCAAACCAAGCAGAGGAACAGACTGGATGATATCAGCTGCTTTTTCACACTGAACTAACAGTTCATCAAAGCAGCTCAGGAGTCTTGATAAAAACAAAGTAAAACTAATTTAGTCAGTCTAACAAACAATTTTGTTCTATATTTAAATTCATCAAGTTTAAATGTGATTATAGCAGAATTACTTAAAGGAGCTCCAGGTTTATAATATGATTTTATTTGGGATTTATTTCGGTTTCTTACTAACCTCCAGGCATCATATTTATGTTGCTTTTTTTTTTTTTTAGATGAAAAGTATAAATGCCTAAGAATTAAGTTCAGATAAAAAAA
>NW_015151672.1:44561-46465 GCF_000732505.1 Cyprinodon variegatus
AAGTCCAGTGGATTGTTTTTTAAACTTTTACGGAAAGACAATGACCTGAATGACTGAGAATCTTCATCAGCATTAATTAAAATAATTTGTATTTTATAATTAGTTACAGTACATTCCAATTTTGGACCATCATGAGTAATTGTGACTGAGAGGGGTGATCGCAGTGAGACCAATTTTAAACAAAAGACCGACACAAAAATGAAATGGAGGAAACAATCCAAAACCAAACGTAAGCTTTTTGACAGACAAGCAAAACTGTGGGGTGGATCCTCACCGTTGGTAACGGTAGCATCATAGTTTGGGAATAGTTTAGGTAAACAGGAAAATACAGAGAAGGATGACTTAGAATATATGGGGGGGTAGATGGAACTAAAACAAGCCAATCCTAGTCAGAAATCCTACTGGATTCTACAAAGAAATGCAGTAATGCTGTAAAAATGCATCTTCCAGCAGGATAATAAGCCTAAAAACAACCAGAGCTGCATATTCATGTGTTAGAATGGCCTAATTAGAGATCAGACTTGAATCCAATTAAGAATCTATAACAGTGATTAAAACATGAAGCTCTTTAAATCAGTTATGAATAAAATGAGGAGCTGAATACAAACGTATGAAACATTTCCTGTTTTTTACATGTCTTAATAAAAAACAAATTTAAATAAATTACATCAAGGTCTTAGTAACCTGAAGAAATGAAAGCAGAGCAATCGTTCTGCACGGCTCTGTGTTCATGCATTCCAGCTATCAGGCCAAACAAAGTGAAACAGTGAGGGAATAACGCAGACTCACCCTGTCACACAGCTCCTCGAACGTACAATCTGCAATCGTCCCGCACGCTTTGTTCAGACGGACTTTCCTGTTGTGAACATTTAAAACCCGCGGTCGGGTAACTGCACAATAAAATAAGCAAATAAAGGTGAGTCATGCTCTATATCAGGCTGCAGAGTTCAGAGAAAAGTTGGCTGAAGCTCCCTCACTGTCGTTCTGTTTAAAAGCCAGCTCGTCAAACATCTTGTCCAACGTTGCCTCTGCATCAGGCTCACTGGAGCTACACAGAATGAAGCAGAGCAGCTTAGGAGAAAGAAAGAAGAAAAACAGGGTTTCTGGGTCCTGTTTAGTTCACATGACCTACAGAAAGTAGAGTTTCCCAGCAGAAGGTCTGTTCCTTTTGCGATAGTCGATCCCTGAATCGAGGCGAAGAGTTTGGCAATATTTCTGAAGGTGGGCAAGAGAATTTCTTCAATGTTTAGTGAGCCGTCTGCACGCAGCAAAAACATAAAAAAGGTTCAACTTACTCACCTGCAACACCGCGATAAAAGGCACAAAGTTGACTCTCTGCAGTCCGTTTTTATACAAATCTGGTGGAACATAACGTCATTATAAAATATTAACATCAGATATCTATTAAACAGAATCACTGTTGACACATTTATTGCCAAGAAGCTAAAAACAAAATCAGTTTACTAAAGCATTTCTAATGCTTTTTAAATTTATCTGTTTTTTTGGGGGGGGTTTTCTGCACTTCTGTGGAAAAGAACCTCCTGGCCATTAAAAGGATCTGTGATGCTTCAGGCCTTCATCCGGGAATCCTGGTAGAGTAAAAAGCTGGAACTCTTTAAAATACCAGAAAATATCAAACTAACTGGACGATAAGACGATACGTATCATACGGACAATAGAAAAGTGTCTATCGTGGTAATTCTATGCTAACGTTTCTAACACAATTGTATCTCATATTCAAGCAAATATTTCCCATGATAGACTACAACAAACGTATTAGTGCAGCCACGTTAAATCATGGATGGCCTCAAACTTTCTGAATCTGAATGAAAGTTAGAAAGAAATTATAATGTTTGGTTGTAGTCCAGCAGTTTTTCCCCCTGGCTTCTTGGGCCCTCTTATGC
>NW_015151672.1:48060-50708 GCF_000732505.1 Cyprinodon variegatus
ATCTTATGTTCCTTAACTGTGATTCCTGTACAGCACTTTGGTCAACCCCGGTTGTTTTAAATGTTCTTTATAAATAAAGTTTGGGTTGAGCCACGTAGCCTACTCATAGCTTATAAGATAAAATAAGATTTCTTTTTTTTAATCCACAAAAAAGCGCCGTCCTGTGGTTCTTTACGGCTTTTGGTTCACACGCGGGTTTGCGACATGCTTCACGTTACTTAACTCATGAGAGACGGAGACGCAGGAGGCTGAAGTATTGAACCCGTGGTCGCAACAAACAGAGACGGCTACGCAGGCAACCCAAGATGACGAAATTGAGGAGGGTTAGCACGTCTGTGATTTGGTTACATTTTGGATTTAAGAAGTCCGACAAGGAGCAGACATTTGCAAACTATGCTACAAGACTGTTCCCCTACCCAACAGCAACATGACTAACCTCTTCTATCACCTAAAGAACCGCAGTCATTTCATTTAAATACCTGTAGGATTTAGTAGAATACTGTAGCCCCACCTCCGCCTCATCTTATGCATATATATTGCTGCACTACAATTTGTTTTTCTAATTTGTGACAGTTCTATAAATCTCACTTCAAAATAAAGTTGAAAAAGTAAAGAATTATATTGTTTTGTCATATTTTTCAGAGATTTGCTGAAAATGTACTTAATTGGTGCATATTGCGATATATATCGTTATTGTGATATAAAATAGTCCATATCGTGATATGTGACCTTTTCCATGTCGCCCAGCACTACCGGCATTGTTGAGTTTCGCAGAGGAGTGGTCCAAAACATATGATGAAAGGAATAATTAAATTATTTATTACACAGCAAACCCTCATCTCCATTCCTAGACCTAAAACTGCATTAGAGAATCAGAGTATAGGACTGATTTATGCCGACTGAATGATTCATTCCCATAAATACAGGAAATGAAGAAAGATTAGCAGCAAACTTAAAAATAACAACAGCTAAAAAACATTAAGTAGTCACAGTATTTGTATTGCAGAAAAGAGTCTTTACATGTGAATAGATGGACTTAAATTTCTTTAATTTGTCCTGTAATAAAAACACATTCTAAGGGGAACCAATAATTACTTCAGCTTCAATTGCATATTGCGTATAAGAGGGATACATTACACAATGCATTTTTAAACGGCAGCTGATTTTTTAAAGAACCGCTTATTTAGATAAACACCATGACAATAAGTAAAGTAAATCCCCAAAACGTACTAGTTACCTTCAGGCTGACGGTTTGATGTTGCCACGACAACAACGCCGTTCAGAAACAGATTTTCAAAAAGCTGCTTTAGAATCATGGCGTCTGCTATATCCGTCACCTGAAATGAGAGGCAGCGATTAAGAAATGGAATAAAACTGTTCAACCTGCTTTAAAAAAGGTAGTTTAATTCACCTGAAACTCATCAAAGCACAGCAGACAAGCCTCCTCGCTGATCTCTTCTGCAACTGGAGCGATGGGGTCATAAGATTTGGCCATTTTTCCTGCTTTCCTTTTGGGCATGCTCTGTTTCAACCGATGGATCCCTGAAAGGAGGCATCACAAGTTTAGACTCGATAAAATTTGACAGATCCGACGAGAACATTCAGCGAATATTCAGCTTAACTAGAAGCTCTTCACTCTCCTGATGGAAAGTGTTTGCTGTTTTGCTGATGCATCCTGATCTATGGTTTTCATGAATTATTCAGCATAATGTTCAGTTCTCTGTCCGAACAGCCAGGCTAACCTCCAAAGACGGCTTCTTTAAAACTGCACCAAGAACTGTACTCACGTTTATGCACATCCAACATAAACCCATGGAAGTGAACCCTCTTTTTCCTCTCCGTTTCCACATATGAATAAAACATGTCCATCACCATAGTTTTCCCCGTGCCTGAAAGAAGAAGAGGACAGTTAGGGTGGAATGAATAAATAAAGGGGATTAAATTCAGATGATCGGTTCTCTTACCAACGTCGCCGTAGATGTAGCAGCCTTTTGGAGGCTTTGGTTTGGTTAAAAACTAAAGAACAACAACAAAAAATGTTAAGATTTTTTTTTTTTATGTGAGAAAATAATGATTGAAAGCAGGTCCATGGATGGCTCTGCTCTATTTTAGCAATAAATAGGCATTTTAAAGTGAATTAAACACTTTAGTGGTCAGAGCAAAAATTGGAGACCACATGTTCAGAACTAAACAATAAATCCAGGTTACTTTATTTAGGGATAGATTTGAGGGAAAAAAATAGACCTTTAACTTGAAGTAATATATTTAAAGAGGAAAACAGGATGAGGGTTAATTTTCTTATTTTTTAAAAAAGACAAATATTATAATTTTACAAAATCAGTGGCAGCACATTTATTAAGTGTACCCCAACATTTAAAGAAATGTTTACGAGATAGAGAGTTCCATTCCATCCATTTCCCTCATTGTATAGAAGCAACCCAATCAGACTTCTAGAGCGATCTTCTATAATTCTTCTCTCCAATCTTTATAGACTTCTCTTTTGCTTCATTTTTTATAATTTGCAGTCAAGAGTCAAAGATTACTGTGGTAAAGCGTAGATTTTGTGGAACAGAACAACAGATTTTTCACCATAACCAATAGGGAGCACGGATCAGTTTTTTACATATTCATCCTTTGCTTGAGAACAA
>NW_015151672.1:51257-52894 GCF_000732505.1 Cyprinodon variegatus
GATATCGGCCAAAATCCCAATATCGTGCATCCCTAGTAGAGGTCTTGGCAGCACATGAAGTGGGAGTTTTATTTGTTCCACAGTTAGAAAACATTCCCAATCAGTCAACAGGTATTGATTCTTAAACATCACCAGAGTTGGATCAATCAGGTAATTTACTGCCGTTTGATCAACAACTGTTGTCAAATAAAAGCACTTACCTTAATCTCAGTTTAAACCTAGACTTTAGACAAATATTAACCCATGTGAGCCTCGGGGCATTGTTAGATCCAACGATTGGGGCAGCATTAGTTTTTAGTGACTCAAATATTCTACAGTAATTTAAAAAACTTATTCCCCCACTAGTTTCCAAATTTCACTCCAAATATATCGTGCAACAAGCCAGACGGTGCAGGGAGACGACATGAGACACTATGATAACAGGGTCAGTGATCAGAACCACTACAACTGAAGGAAAATGGGCGGTTCTAGACAGGGGCCAACAGGGGGCCAATGCAGAAAAGGATTAGAGTAATAATTAGTTGCAGCTCTAGTTTGAACCATTTAAATTTTAAATAATTTTATCAAATTTTGTTGCCGTGATAAACACTTACATAGCAAAAAGTTTAAACAACGTTGACTTAATATATCAAACCACTACTGATATTGTTTCATGCTTTCTTCTGTGCCCCCTTGAAATAAAAGCTGCCCCTCTATTACATTTGATATGGTAGACAGGTAGGTTTACAGTGTAGGGACATTTTTGGCACATTTGGATCGCCGTATTTTCTAACTGTTATGACCCAGTAAACAAATGGAGATTGTTTTTAAACACGTGTTTATGTTTACCCTTGAGAAGATGGATGTGGGTCTGTTAGTGTATCCTCTCAGCGTCCTGCGCAGCTCGTCCAGCGTCTGAAGCACCGCTCTCTGGTGCTCGTCTTCCCGCAGGCTCCCGGCTCGGATCAGCCCGTTGTAGTGATCCAAAGGTCCGCTGAACCCACCGCCGCTCACACCGCCCTCATCTTCCACGGTGCTCGCCGCCGTCTGACGTGCTGTCACCGCATAACCTGGCTCACATCACAGC
Organism: Cyprinodon variegatus; assembly: GCF_000732505.1. Lineage (NCBI taxonomy): Eukaryota > Metazoa > Chordata > Actinopteri > Cyprinodontiformes > Cyprinodontidae > Cyprinodon > Cyprinodon variegatus. The sequence continues at coordinate 52,324 of NW_015151672.1, forward strand.
GAGACAAAAACAGTACGTCTGCTCCTTCATTCACATCCACAGCTACGAGTTCCGCTAAAATAAAGACTAATAGTTTGAAAAATGCGCAGTCAGCGCGTCTCACCTCGCCCGCTCAGCTCTTTCAGAGATTTTAGGAACTTTCTAGAAGAACAATGCTCCGTTAAAACAAACTTTATGCCCGCCAAGGCTGACGGTGACATCTTCACAGAGAGCGGCATGTAGGCAGACATCTTGGGGTCAAAGGTGAACGGTGAAACTTTATTAGCAAACACCGCGCCGAACACAGCAAACTGTTTCAAAATGTAATCCTCTAGGGGGCGACAGCGAACCAATGCAGGGAATGTTTTTAATGGTGGAAATATTTTTCCTTTGTTATTTCTATTTTATTTAAATATTTTTTTTATCACTTTCGCAAACATTAACGTATAACCAAAGAAATACCAAAAAAAAGTATAAATAAAAACACAGAGACGTTTAATGCGTTTTGTTTTGTAATTAATGTGACTCTACTTAGATTTTATTTGTCAATTTGTTTACACAGGGTAAAACAATAACAAAAAAAAAAAAAAAA
>NW_015151672.1:52988-56941 GCF_000732505.1 Cyprinodon variegatus
ATATATATATATATATATATATATATATATATATATATATATATTTAGGGTTAATAGAGAAAAATAAGCTGAAAACAACAGTTTTTTATGGGTTAAAAACCTTTGAAAATCCACATAATCCCTTTTCTTCCATTTTACAGCTATGTTTCCATTAAACACAGTAAGTTTTGTGCTTGTAAGGATTATAAATTAGAATACGATATAAAAACCTTATGCTCGGAAAATATAAAAATTAAAGGAAATTACCACCTGATCAGACAAGTGCTAATTATCTTTCAGAGAGAACAATTAAACTGTCGTGGCAAGAAAATGTCGACAGTAAAATAAGTCTGTCTGCATTACTGGAAATCAACATAAATGGTAGAATTCATCAAAACAAAATAGTTTTTTCAGCATTTTTCCTTCCCTCCTTTACAACACCAACTGTAGCTCACCTATCCTTTTTTTAAAGGTTATTTTATCGTGCAATAAATCATAAGATATTAAACTTTCTGTACGGAAAAAAATTGAAATGACCAACCCAAAATCTGACAGTAAAAATCTCAAATGTATTGTAAGATTGATAAATAATTAATTTATTAACTGCAGCTTTACAGAAGGTTTTGTTGTTGTTGCCATTGTGGATGCAAGTTATCAATAAAAAAATTATTTAAAGTTGATCAACTTTAAGAACCTGAGTTTTCTCTTCTTTTAAGACGTCCTTTTATAACATAAAGTGATAAATATTTTTTACAATATTATTAGTTAAACAAATTGTGTGTCATTATATTTACATTTTTTTTTTCAGCTGTATTAAATATTGACTAAATAAGGAGGGAAAATAGTTTTTAAACATTATGAAACTTATTTGTAGGATATAAAAACATGATTTAACAAAGTATGAGACAATTATGTTACGGAATAAAAAAAGATTAATAAAACATGTGAGAAACGCTTATGATTTCTAATATATTGAGATGAAAAACTATCATTAAAAGACAGGGTATGAATCTATCAGACTATCCGCCCCTTCTTTTCAATAAAGTAGATTCTAACTGTGATATTGGTCTCTGTAGTCCAATCTTTCTGTTAGCAGCACTTTAAAAATGGGGGTTGTGGTTTCATGTTGCTTTCTGTCACAGAGAGAGCTTCACTACATTTGTGTAACTTTATTTATAGTTCTTTTCCCCAGTTTTGACTCACATCATGCATGTTTGTTTCTGTCTAGTGATGACATCCATAAGGTTGAAGGCTGTCTGGATTCAGCACAGCAGCCTGAGCTCCTTTCCTACCCTGGATAGTTAGGGAACGTTAATAGTTTCACTGTAGAAAATAGCTTCCTCTCTAAAAAAATTCTAACTCATTTTAAACACCTTAATTAAACTGGAAATAGCTGACTCTATGTTATTCTTTTTTATTTGGTAGCAACTACCACACTGAAGAGTGGTGTCAGAGTGAACTAGTGGTTATTCGGGATTGGAGTTTCCCACTGGTCATGTGTAAAATTGAGAATAATGAATATAGGCAGTATTCTAAGGACGCCATCAGTCTCAGGGCTTTTCCAGGTCGTACATTATTTCCTTTCAATGCCTAAACCAAGCCCTAAATGTAATAAATAGCCTTAAAAATAAGCCTAATGCTTAACAGAATCTTGTACTGGTTATAAAAAGAGCTTTGATGTGCTGAGCCAACTGGAAGTGACATCATTCATGAACCGGAAAGAGCATCAGACTGTGGGCTCCTAGCGTGCTAAAGCTCATACAGGGCTTTAGTCTGTCACTATAAATCATGAGTAAAATCATCTAATCCTGTTTTTATTGAGAGGGCAGCTTCTTGCTTGTAAAAACTTTATTGTTTCTTTAGATTATTTGTTTATCAAACTGAATTTAAACAAATGTTTCAGGTTTTTTTTCAGGCTTATATTTAGTTGTTTTACAACCAGTACATTTTAAAATACCCTCAGTGTGTTTTTAAAGGATAATGAAGGGAGAAAAAATCCCACCGATCCCATTTTAAGCCAATATATTTCATGCATTTCCAACTTAAATGCCTTTTGCTCACAACAAAACATCTGCATGATACCCAGCAGCTAACAGGAAAGTCTTCTGCTGCTGCACCTCCACAGCTGCACTCAGCCAGAGTCTACGACAAAACATGGCAGACAACTGGCAGGGCTTACAGGCTTGTTGTCATGACAACAGAGGTTTCCCCTCCCTCCCTGTCTCTTTAATGCACACACACCCACATATTGTCACTCGCTCACTGTCTGTCAGTGCCTGCTGTACACACACACACATTTTTACAGTGGAATCCGGCTTCATACAGGCGCTGTGCTCTTGGTGGCAGGGAGGAAAGCCGGCGTTATCTGGGAGTGAATAAGGATACAGCACATCTGCACATCTGCACATCTGCTTGGATGGTGAGTGCAGCCCATGATTGATTCATGTTTGTTTATGTGCCCCATCCTTTGACTGACCTCTTAAAATATTCTGCTCATGCTAACGGCAGGCTTGTTGTCTCTGGATAAATGTGCTGCTGCAAGAAAGATGAGCCTACATTCCTGATCTGCCCCCCCTTCTTTAAAGACTAGGGTGGACTGTGTCATCTTAATGGTAATTCATAGCTGGGTAGCCATGGTGAAGTCAATTTCACCCCCCCTCTTTCCCCCTCCCTCTCTCTGGCAGTGCTGAATGCATTAGTTTAATGAGATGTCTGCAGCCTGCGTGCCGAGCAGCAGCAGCAGCAGCAGCAGCAGTGTGTTCACCAAAAAGGAGAGGAGGAAAAAAGCAGCACACTGAAAAAGCTAGAATGCTTTTCCTGCATTGCTAGGAATTTAGCTTTACTGTCATCTTTAGGGCTGTGGGATATGAAACAAAAGGTCTCTGCTGTTGGGCTTTCACAATAGAGGACAGCAGGTAATAGTCACCTCCCTTTCCCTATTAGGTTTATTTATGTTATCAGTGCAGGATGGAGGTGGTGTTTCCTAAGAGATCATGCATGGCTACTCTTTGTCTAGTTTAATTATTGCAGCTCTGCTAAGTGCTGCTTCTGTAAGTGGGTTAGAGTGTTTTACTGTTCAGATGTTGCTGAAATCTATGTCTCCTTTGCAATTCCCCCCCTGCTTCTAATGGAGGTTAATGCTGCTCCTTAGTACCCAGCTGCTGAGGAGCAGAGGAGGATCAATGTGCAAGCAAAGTGCATGTCTGAATGTGTGTTTTTCTTCTTCTTTTGTCTGCAGCTCCAGATGAGCGTAATTGCTGCAGCAGCACAGAAGTCAGGCAGCAGCAGCAGCAACGGTGACATGCAGTCGGCCGCAGTGGCTCCTTCCTTCATCCCCAGCCAGCCGGGGAAGATACCGGGCAGGAAGAGGGGGAGGCCCCCCCTCCGCAGCGTGGCTAAGATGGATTTCCCTAACCGGTACCCCGAGTCACTCCCACCACTCAAAGTGCCGAAGAAAAGGGGGAGAAAGCCCGGCTTCAAGGTCAGCCAGATGGGGAGGAGAGAGGGGATGGGATGTTTGGTTGTTTAGAAACGGGTGTGTGCAAAGGTAGATGGACACACAGCCTGGATTTGGTGGACATGTTTGCTTTTTATTGTCTTTTTTACACAATGAGTTAAAAGATTAAAAAAAAACAGAGTTTAATAGCAGCCAGATGTTTAAAAAAGATGCACTGATTGTTCAGCCAGCCATTGAAATCTGCACATTTTTCCTTAACCAACTGTGACTTTTTTATTGGACAGTCAAATATATTTCACCCTTTTTCACCCCAATTATCAATTAAAAAACATTATTTTGAACACATAAATATTATTAAATATTCATATTTATATTATTTAGCGATCCATAGTACTGACCCCATCCTGAACCTTATTTCCACCTCACATAGGTAACACATTTGACCACAGCTTATCAAGTGGGAATGCTTATGCATTCCCACTTATTGTTTTTCTGTTTCTCTTTATTATCAAGTGGG
>NW_015151672.1:57447-67580 GCF_000732505.1 Cyprinodon variegatus
GTTCATGTTGCTGCAGTCTGCAGTCTGACCGCTAGATGTCGCTGAAAGTTACACACTGTAGCTTTAAATTTTCTTTAAATGCAGAAGTGAGAATTTAGGTTAAACAAAAAATCTAAAAGAAAAATACATTGATAAACCTATCAAGAAAATATTGAAAAAAGGTATTAAATTTGTTAATGAGAAATGAAGATCCTATCTAGAAAGGATTTGGTGTTTTATTCCAGCCTGAGCAATCAGGGATTAAAAGAAGCTCAGATAAATCTTTCTGTTAAACCTCAAATTTTGCAATTTCCATTTCCTACTCTAAAAATAAAAAACTGTCATATAACCATTAAATCAATGTTTTTTTTCCCTTTCCTACTTTATTAAAGAAAAAAAAATCATTTACTCACATAAACTACTAAATGGGATAGCGAGATGATAAGATAATGAAAAACTAGTCATAAATGAATTTATATTTGTTTGTTTTTTTATTTATTTCCTCTTTATTTATTCATATTTGCCTCATTTATCCACAGATGTATTTTCTAGAGGGATCTTCTCCCCAGAGATCCCTCAATAAAGTAGCACAGATAAAAAAAATGAAGAGATTTTAACAATAAAAATGTGTTTTTATTCTAAGCTGCTGCTGGGATGAAACCTGCAGAGTAAAGATGAGTCAATCAAAGGGGATTTAGATAGTCCACAGACCTGGAAGAGCAATAGTGAGCACAACCAGCTCTTTTCTTCTTGTTGGTTCTCTAAAGGTTAAAAATATCCTTTTTGTTTAAACATAAACTTGGTTCTGTAGTCGATCTTGCAGATAAGTCCATGCCAGACCAAAAAGAATCCAGAATCCAACGACAGAATCGGAAAATAAATTTTCTGACTGCTCCACCTCCTGCGGCTCGGTTAAGAATAGATTCTAAAACCTGTTCTTCTGCAGCTCAAACCTCGGATGGTGATGACCCCTTTGGCAATTTCTCCACCCAGCAGCACCCCTGAGCCTGATATGAGCTCTATTCCTCAGGACGCTGCAACCATCCCACATTCTGCCACCGCTCAGGTGCTAACAGGTAAAAGAAAAGATAAGCCACCTTGAAAAGGTACAGATGAACTTTAATTTATAACCGTAAACCTTAAAGGTATAGTGGAGGATGTTCTTCTTCTGGGTGGATCATCGAAATAAGTGGTCCTCCTAATTGTCAATCATTTTGGTGATGTGTTTACATAAGGCCGTCCTTCGTGCTCGTCCCCATTTTCACTACCGGTGGTGAGTCTGAAATGGTGGAAAAACTGCAAACCTTCTGGAAAGTAAGCTAGTATGAGCGATGCAAACAGCAACTTTTAATCAGAGAGTGCACGAGGAGAAATGGGCTCGTGCACGCTCTCACACATTTAAAAGGCGTTCCCTCTCAGGAGCGGGTACAGGATTCTGTATGTGCATTTTTTAAGGGAAGAGGACAGGTTTTTTCAAAAGTTCGCAAAAATCCCCCACTATACCTGTGACTTTATTTTATTCAGATATTTATATTTTATCTGACAATCCCAATGACCTTAAAGCGATGTTATTTACAATGAAAAAATGTGAAAAATAGTACCTTTTCAGGGTTCTGTACATCCATAACTTGAAGAGAGGAAAAACAAACATAAGTGGTCAAAAGAAAAACCAATCCAAGGTGTCATCTTTCCTCTTTTTGGTTTCAGTTTGCATCTACATCAACAAGCAGGCCCACACCGGCCCCAACCTGGACAGGAAGAAGATCCAGCAGCTTCCTGATCACTTCGGACCCGACAGACCGTCGGTGGTGCTGCAGCAGGCCGTCCAGGGCTGCATCGACAGCGCCTTCCAGCAAAAAAACGTGTTCACTCTTCTCACGCAAGGCTACGGAGGAGAAAAGATATCAGGTGCTGTACCAAGACCTCGACCAGGTGTTGTTCTCTGCTTGTTTATTTAACTTTCTAAACACGTAATTTGAGATTAGGTTTACAGGGGGAATAAAATATTAAGCTGGGTAGACGTTTCATGATTTGTAATAAATAAAGTGTAATCTGGTGTCGTTTTGCTCTTCCAGCCACATTTGATGGGAAGCAGCATCTTCTGAGCCTCCCTGTGGTGAACAGCATCGACTATGTGCTTCGTTTTCTCAAGAAGCTTTGTCGCAGCCTGCACTGTGAAAACCTCTTCAGCGATCAGCCCATTAGCCAGCGCAGCGGTGGATCCTATCAGTCAGATGGTATCGTTTTTTTTTTGCCTCTAAGAGTAGAAGTTATAAACAAGATGCACCGATTCTGCACTCATCCTGTCTTTCTATGACTCTCCATCTGGGTATTAGCTGAAACATCCATGACTGAGGACTATCATGGAGACCAGTCAGAAGCCAAGCGCTACTCTGTCGACCACGGCGATTCTGCTTTCGGCTCCATAAGCTCGTCCTACTCGTCAAAGTCCTCCTATGGGTTTCGCTCTTCGCAGCAGTTCTCCAGCAGCTCAGGCGCCATGACTATGTGCAGACAGCCGGCCTCAAGCCCTAACATGTTTCCAGATGGAAACAGGACAGGTTAGAGATGGTTCACATTTAAATCTACCCTTAAATCCACATGATAGAGTGAAACTCCTCCCTCTGTTCTCACAGGAGGATACAGCATGCCTCCAGAATCCCAGGAATCTAAAGCTCCAGCCAATAAGGACCCAACCACCTGGTCTGTAGATGATGTTGTTTGGTTCATCAGAGACGCAGATCCTCAGGCTCTAGGCCCCCACGCTGACATCTTCAGAAAACACGTAAGTCAGTTAGGAGGGAACACAGCCGCCACCGCATGGCATCGCAGTCTGTGATCCTGTGAGTTGTCGAAAGCAGAAAAACCCAGAACCAACAGGAACCCCCATCATAGTCTAAGGACACGCTCCATGGCATTATTTTAGGAGGTATTTGCATCAATTAGAATGAATTAGAATTCAACTTTATTGTCATGACACTGTCACAAGTACAAAGAAACAAAATGAAATCTATGCATTTAACCCATCCCATTGGGGAGCAGTAGGCGGCCATTATGCGGCGCCCAGGGAGCAGTGTGGGGTTAAGGGTCTTTGCTCAGGGACCCAGAGTGGCAGTCTGTGGGAGTTAGGGGTGTAAATAATAATCGTTTTGTATCGATGCATCGATCCAACAGCCGACGATCCGATGCATCGATACGTCCGCAAGAGAATCGATTCATGTTTTTTTTTTTCTCCGGTCTATTTTTATCCATTTGGTCCTGGGCGTAATTCTCCCTCCCGTGCTGCGGTGGCGCTAAACCTATTTTTCCCTCCTACCTCACTTCCTGGTTATACTCTTACAGCAGTGTGTTGCAGTGAGCTTGATGCAGACATCTTTGATTTATGCTCAATATTGAAGCGTGGTCTGTGCTACACGCTGTGGGTCTAGATACGGCCGAGGCGGCGAGGAAGTGGGGGCGAGTTTAGTCCGACGACGGAGGGACATGAGGGCCAAAAAGAGCGGAGATCCAGGTGGAAAAAGGGTCCCAGCGTTCTCGCGCACCTCGCTCTGCTAGCGGGTCAAACTTCACGAGTTGTTTTCCGCAATTTCGGTAATAAAAACAAAACAAGCCGGCCTCCTGTCTGCGGTCAGCTACAATCTGAGAGAGGAGCAGCGGAGCGTCTGTGGGGGGGGCGGGACGTCTGGAGCCGAGGTATTGCACTCTATTGATTCTGTGCAGTATTTTTTGATGCAACTTTTCTACTTCTGTTATTTGCCGTTGTTTCTAAAAAAAAAATGCATAACGATATTACAGCTTTCATTGATTTATTTCAAACTTGAAACTTTGTTTAGTGTAAAAAAATAATCATAATTTAAAAAAAATTTAACCGATTAATCGAATCGAATCGAATCATGGTGTATTCTTGAGTATTGAAAATAATCGAATCGTTGGGTCAGAAAATCGATACTGAATCGAATCGCCATGATGGATGTGATTTATACTCCTAGTGGGAGTGGAGCTTGAGCTCAGAACCTCTGGGATCTGATGCCCTGACCACTAGGCCACCAATCACTGGTTAATCTTAAAAGTTCCAGTCGGTTTTGTTTTGTTTTGTCTTCATTCACCAACGGCAGAGAAGGAAAGAAACCTCGTCTGGAAGATCACTGCTGTTCTGCTCCCAAATCAGTTCTTGATGTCTATTTCCACCAAGAAATCCAGAGGCCAGTTACAGGAGGCAAACCTACAGCCAGGCTGAACAAGACGATCGTGTCACAATATTTCTGACTTGCAGCAGCAGAGAAAGGTGTGGGAAACGCACCTCTAACAGTTCAGATCATGCAGTAACACGATGGTCTGATTACAGACCAAAGGATCCGTTCTGAAGGGTCAGAGCCGAGGGACCAGAGGCTGCTCACGTGGATGTTTTGCTTCTTAACTATTTAGAACACAAAATTTTTTCTTTCAACTTCAGAGAGAAACTTTTTCATTAGATCTTAAATGATGTGATTTTACTCTGAAGGTGCTTTCTCAGTTCTTTTTTATAACGTCTTAACATTTAGGTAGTTTCATAAGTTTATCATGTCATGACTTTGATTGCTAATGGGTAAATTATTGATTCTATTTCTTAAAGGAATAGTACACCCAAAACATGATTAGCCTTCATTTTCTACTCACCCCCATGCTGAACAAAACTCTGGAGTACTTTTTTGATATCTCAAATGCATCTGGAGATCTGGGAGGCTTCTTGCTGTCTGCTGACATTCAAATAATGGAGGTCTATGGCGCCCGAGACAGAAAGGTCCATAAAAGTCCACAAAAACGTGTCAATATTCCTCCATACTGCTCGTCCAATGTAATCCAAGTGTCCTGAGTGGGTAGCATCCAGAATTTACTCGAAACGAAGTCATTTAGAATGTTTTTAGAGCCTAAACAGTAGTGTATAGGATTTCCTAATAGCGCCCCCATGCGCGCTCACGATTCTACGGAAGCCGGCAGACCAAACCGGAAGTCAGCGTCAGCGCATTCAGCTCGGCAAAGAACTCATGCTCTTCCTCAACACTGAAGTCCTCAGACATTTTTCTTTCGTTGTTTCTTTCTTTGCACAGGTAAACAGCACATTTCTTCTTCTACGCTTGCATTACTGGCAGAGCAGACGCTGACTTCCGGTTTGGTCTGCCGGCTTCCGTAGAATCGTGAGCGCGCATGGGGGCGCTATTAGGAAATCCTATACACTACTGTTTAGGCTCTAAAAACGTTCTAAATGACTTCGTTTCGAGTAAATTCTGGATGCTACCCACTCAGGACACTTGGATTACATTGGACGAGCAGTATGGAGGAATATTGACACGTTTTTTGTGGACTTTTATGGACCTTTCTGCCTCGGGCGCCATAGACCTCCATTATTTGAATGTCAGCAGACAGCAAGAAGCCTCCCAGATCTCCAGATGCATTTGAGATATCAAAAAAGTACTCCAGAGTGTTGTTCAGCATGGGGGTGAGTAGAAAATGAAGGCTAATCATGTTTTGGGTGTACTATTCCTTTAAGAACAGCATTTCAATGCCAGCGGCAATTTTCTGTTTCTCAACAGAAATAGATGTTCTTTTTTTTCCGCTCTCAATTTTTCTAAAAAAAAAAAAAAAGCTCTTGTTAAAGAAACACTGTGTGACCTTTGACCTAAGCAATCGCTTAATTTGAGATACATGAAATGATTTTCAGGTCTGGATGCAGTACTTTTTTATTTTATTTTATTTATTTGAATTAGGACAATGCACATTCATCAGCATGTCATCAAGCATCAATGGAAATATGCCAGAATTAGCACAACAGCTAATTTGCATCCGCTGTAAGAATAGTGAACATTAAACAAGACGCTACAGGAGAGAACAGAGTGGACACAAACAGATAAGATGCCAATAACTTAAAATCACAATAAAATTAGGTTAACAATAAAACAGATCAATTTACCTGTGAACACGTCTGGTTAGTTTTCAACCAATGTTTCAAGGAGAATTTAAAACGTCTGTAGGTTCCACAGCCCCTAACATGAGCTGGCAGTGTGTTCCATAACTGTGAGCCTCTGATGGATGCAACCATTTGGCCAAATTTGGTCCGAGCCGCTGAACATTACAGTCTCCTCTGGTTAAAGCTCTAGTGTTTATTCTAGTAATATTTTTTTTTTTTTGCTTATAAAATCTGTTAGAGGAGGAGGAGCAAGTCCATTTAAAACTTTAAAAACAAGCCATGCATCTAGAAACATCTAATGACATTCAAAGTCTAAAATGTTCTACTTACTTAAAATGTTACAATAATGATAATGTACAGGTTTTTTTTTATCATACTTGTCGGATATTGATTCTCCATGCGGCCTGCAATTCTCAAAAACGTATCTATGTAACTTGAGCGGATGCGATCCATCGACCCAAAGCTCCACTTTTCTACAGTCTGAGCTCACTTTAAACAGCAGAGCTAACTAAGCTAAAAGTTGTTGTGAGGCAACAAAACGGATATGAAACTTCCCGGATCAGACATGATTTGGTTTTCTGATGAGGGATTTAATCTAGAGGGCTGAAAGCGTCCTTCTCTTTACATTTAAATCCACAATTCCTCAGTCTGCTGGTCCAAAGTGATCGGCCTCCAGATTCCTAAACAGGGAGGGAAACTGTTGCATTTTGCAAAGGTGCAAATAGTACCAGTAACTATCAGAAGCCCCTAAACCTGCAAGTTACAGTTCTAGCGCCCCTAGTGGTTTAAAGTTGCAGTGTTGAAATGCCTAATAGGAGATGTATAGATATAATTAATAAACGTTTATTAAATCCTTATAGTTGTTTTGTGGCTTGTCAGCTCTCTGTGAGTCCAAAATAATCCTCGCTGATTTAAATGCAAACTTCTGCTTCTTCCAGGAAATAGACGGAAACGCGCTGCTGCTCCTGAAAAGCGATATGATCATGAAGTACCTCGGACTGAAGCTCGGGCCGGCCTTGAAGCTGTGTTACCACATCGACAAACTAAAGCAGACAAAGTTTTGAAAACTGTGCCCGGCTCTACGTTCGGTAGAACGTTCAAGAGGGGGGGGGGGGGGATAGCAGGTCTGTGATCCAATGGGAAAAAAAACAGAAGAAAGAAAGGTTGTATTCAGGATTCACACAGTAAAGATCCACTCTAAACTTTACGTATTTGGTCTTAAAGAAAATGTCTTTTTAGTGATTTTGGAACATACGGTTATTTTTAATTTATAAAACCTGCAGATATTGATCATTTTATGTTGAGTAAGATTAAAATAAAAAGCTTGTTAGAAGGGAAACAATTAGAGGTCGTTTCTTTACTGTGTGAGTCGAGACGCTTCATCAACTGTCAGTTGCTGTTGAAAATTTAAACCAACAGAGAAAATCCAAACAGCTGGACAGCCAAAGAATCTGATCGTATATTTGCAAACAGCCAGTAAGACCCCTCAGCAGACGATTCCCAGAGGCTCACAGACCTCCTGTTCAAGAAGTTTGCCAATTATTTTATGATGTCACAATACTTTCATCACAAAAGCCCCCTTTTTATTATTCCTACCTTACCTAGTTTCACAGATCTTGATCTCCAAAGTCACTTATCAATAGCATAAATGCCACATGAATTTAATCTGTAATCTGGCTTCATTTTCCCTTGGATTTAAACCTGCTTCCTCTATAAATGATCCTGCAGCATCTTCAGCAAAAGAAAAGAATAAGGAATCCGTAGGTCAGACCCTCAGAGTGGCTTTTTTTTTAATGGACAATATGTTACACGTGTTGGATTTTATTGTGGATTCTCTCTGTTCACAGTTCTTAAAACTAACGGCCTCAGAAGGATTTCCTTAATATTATTAACCAGTAAAACCTCCAGAGGATCTTAGGCTGACCCACATTTTGGGAAATCTTGAAGGTGTTGTTTTGGGAAAGAGTCAACGCCTGTTTTGATGTTGTTCATGTCTTAGACTATTTTAAGAGACAGTTGAGTGTTCGATGGAGACATACTAAAAACCATGCCTGCAGAATAGTAAGAAGCGTGTCATTTCTGCTCAAATATTTGGACTAGCTGATTCTTTGAAAGCATTTCCCTCCATCACAGTGTCCCCAAAACTTTCTAAGCTTTGGGTAGTTAAGCTTTTCTACTCTTTAGCTTCAGCTTCTCCATCACTAGAAACAGGTAGAAACAGTTTTGGTGATCGAGGTCAACAAAAATGTAGTTTGCATACCGTGCACGCTTAGCACCTGGAATATAGCATCCCACCAAGCGCTCATTTTTTGGCAGAGATTGATATGAAAAGGCAGCTGTAATTCATTCTGTTCTGCAGCGATATGTGCAGATTGGGATATTTTGTGCAGATCCTGATTTTAAATCTAAAAGTGGGATTGTGCTTGCTCTCAACTGCAGTGTCTCCTGCGATTCATTTAATATATCGAATATTAACGAGAGTCTACATGTTTAAGCCTTGTTAGAGGGAATCCACAATAAATCCTACGATATTTACCCATTTCAGTTCCATTTAAATACCCCTATAGTTGCTTTTATTTGGTCATTTTTTTATCCTGTGGTAAAAAAGGGGGTTTTATACGTGTTGCTAAAAGCTCAAAGTTAATATGGTGTCACATAATGATATAATATTGAAGCCCAGGAAGGGTGCATGTACACTTCTGAGACAATTTGAATCATAAATACACAACATGTAGCCTAATAAGTAAAACAAAAGGCTGCTGATTGAAACATTTTGTGCCACAAGACTCACAAATCGGCTACGTAGAAATAATTTCATCATCTTCTCCACTAGTGCTTAGCGAGCTAAACATCCATCAATAACGAATAATGGTGCATTAAAAACACAGCACTGCATTTGATTCACAGGTTTAGAAAAAATCATTTTGATACTATTTTTTCACATTGTATTGCAAAAACTAATGGATTTGTCTTTTTTTTGTGTATATCTTTGATATTTAAACATTATAACGAAGCAAAACGATAACAGTTTGCAGCTCTCTTGTATAAACACAGTATATAATGAAGATAATGGCATTGTCAGTGTGATCTATTTATGTTTTAGAAAGCAAGATTGTTACGTGCCAGATATCTCTGCTTCATAAACTCTCAGATGATTTTTCATTTTCTATATTTTTATTATTTAAAAATTAGCGTTCGTACAGAAAGTTGCCAAACCCTGAGGTCTACGTGTTAAATCCCAATGGTTATATCAATGCATTTATAATTTAGTGATCTTTTTTGTATACCACCTTTGGTGCACAGTATGGATGTTTTTCTAACTGGATAAACTTCATAAGTGGACACTGCTGTGAGATATTACAGGTAAAACATGTCTAGTGAGATCAAACAAAGGTGTTTTACTTTAAACAATCACCATGAGTTTGATTTTTGGAGGAGTCCGTTGGGACTCTGCTGGTGCTACACTTTATCTACGTATTTAACTGTTTGCTTTTGTGTTTGTGAGATCTCCAGGGGATCTTCTGACTGTGCTGTACTGTATGTGAGCATTAAAACTCAATCAAGAGTCCAAGTGCGCTTGTGTGTAAAGAAGACTTCTTTTATCGTTTCAAAGAGGGAATTTCATTTGTAGGACACTCCATGCCGTCAGGTTTGCGTTTGGGTCCTCGTGTCTAAGAGCGATTCAAGCTCGTCTGTTCTTCAACACTCAGGGATTAACAAACGGCAGCTATTTTTCTGGCACTCTAAATGTTATCCAGGGACTGTTTAGGTGAGGTTCTCAAGGGTCTCAATAAATCAGAGTTTCCTCTCAGCTGTGTTACCTAAAGTAGATTATCATATTTAAGGAAGATTGAAGGTTTAAGTTAAGCCGTTTTACTCGTTCTATTCAGTGTGCTATCTATCAGGTATAAATTATTAAGCAACTTCTCAATTTAGGGATATAAGAGAAAAAGGGATAAAATTCATATGCAAACACACCTCTAAAATGTTCATCAAACACATTTTGAAAACCATTTTTTGTCGCTTTATTACATAAATTCCTAAAAAAAATGATTAGGTTTGAAATGTGACAGTCCTCTACCTACAAAGATCTTCATGTCAAAATCCATAAAAATGTGCTGACTGATGGGGCTGACACTAATGATTATTTTACAAATTGATTAATCTGTTGTTAAAGGCTCTGTGTTTGCACCCTGATGCTCTATCTTTC
>NW_015151672.1:73380-75602 GCF_000732505.1 Cyprinodon variegatus
ATGTTACTCCACAGCCCCCCACCATGGGGGGCTGATGCTATGACGAGGGAGGCTGCAGCCCCTGCAGCACCCCCCTTCCTGTGCCACTGCTGCCTGTTCCTGACCTGTTTCTGCCCCCAGACTTCTGTTTGCCTGTCCTGTGTTTCCGGGCTATTAGCTGGAATCCGCCTGTTGTCAACCTCCGACCTGTCTTCTTACCACATTTCCCCCCTTGGACTGGACCCTTCAGTTCCTCTGCATGCAGTGGCTGCTGCAAGACGCAGCTCCTCTTCCCCCATGGATCTCTGGTTCTGGCTCGGTAACAAACAACTGAGTTCTGCTCCTCTGGACTACACTCCCTCATCTGGGCACAGACTGAACTTTTCCAGAGTTTCCAGTGAGCCCGCCGCAGCAGATGAGCAGCCGCTCGAAGACTTCAATAAACGCCTTTTTAATTAATCACTCTCTGTCTCGCCTGAATTCTGGGTCCTACATTCTGAGCCTTCTCACACAGGTGCTTAATGCCTGACTATTGTTATACTATTTATTTGACAAGAATATATTTCCAAAATCAAAAGTATAGCATGCTGTTTTCTCCATAACAACAAGGAGGAGAAGCTGAATAGATCTCTTAAATAATTACATCACATTTCACAGAGAAAACACTGGTTAACCTGGAAAAGAAGCTACTATACACGATGCCTTGCCAAAGTATTTGGCCCCCTTCAAGTTTTTAACCTTTTTCTGCATTTAAGGCTTCAAACATAAAGTTATTAAATTGGATTTTTTTTTTTTGTTAAGAATCAACAAGTGAGACACAATCACAAAGTAGGTCGAATTTATTGAATATTTTACACTTAAAAAAGAAAACTTAAAAACTTGGTGTGCAAAATGATTCACCCCATTGAGTTTAGACTTTGTGGAGCTTCTGCGATTNTTTTTCTTAACTACTGGCATCTTCTTTAGAAGTTTGCTTGAAGGAGCAAAGTTATCAGACCTTAGGAGCCTTCAACCCTGATAGGAATGAGTTAAAACTACAAGCCAACATATGAAACAAACCATCCCCCACACACACACACCAATGAAACGGATCTCAGCCATAATTTAGATAATTATTTTACTTCTTAGTGTTGGTGAATATTTAGACATATATTGGATTTAAGCATGGCTTGGAAAGAGTTACAATAGGATTTAATAACACATTTATTATTGCAGCTTTTTAAGCACAAGCTTTTAAATTAAAACAGTTGGAAATTAGTGCTTTAACCTAAAGCAACAAAGCGACCAAGCAGCATTATTGCTAAAATAATGTTTTGATTTTTACAGAAAGAATAACGCTAAAAACTGTGTTTAAACACACAAGAACCTGCTGCACAAATGATTTGACTGTCTGCTTCTTGCACAGAATGAGAACGGTGTGCTCTGTCTATCCAACATGGAAGTCCAGGACGTACAGAAACACATGATGAAATTTACTGCTGTGACAATTTAGATCACTGAAGAAGATCACGCCAACCTGCATATCTATGTTTGTTTTAAGTTTTGAAAACAAAACATTGAGGAAAAAATGCTTAATTGTCGTTTTTAGATAATATTAGCTAGGAACTTAGCTTCCGACTAACCCTCATGGCCGAGTTCAACCACTTTATGCTTGATATCTAGCCTGCATTCAGCTGCTTGACAATCATCCTCTTTTTAGTCTGCTAACTCTTAACTGGATTATCCTAAAAATAATAAATAATTGTGCTCCTCATTTGCCTTCTCGCCAAAAACTGTTTAAGGATTACATCTCCTAAGAGCCAAATTTATCCTGAAGAAGCATTCATAATCTCTACATTTAGATCAAACATTATTTTCATTAAACCAATATGGTTCTAATCAGAAATGGGATAAGTATCTGCCAAAAAGCAGATAAAACATTAAAAAGTACATAAATATTGTCTGTTTTTACATTTTATCAAAAATATAAAGGTGAAAATGTATTTTATGCTTTTTTCAATAACCCATAGTAATAAAGTATGTATACTATTTATAGTCTATAGCGCCTTTAAAAATTATAGCTGTTTAAACCTTTCATTAAGCTCAGGTTGTCATGATCTTTGCACCAAAGGCTGGGTTTTATTCCTTTTTTACTTACCGTCATCAGATCCACCTGTTCCTGCTGCTATTTATGCCGCCGGTTCTCAACCATTGGTGCCAGAATATTCGAGCTTAAAGCAAGAATATCTCTAGCGTTCCTATAT
>NW_015151672.1:76626-77902 GCF_000732505.1 Cyprinodon variegatus
AAAGAAAGAAAGAAAGAAAGAAAGAAAGAAAGAAAGAAAGAAAGAAAGAAAGAAAGAAAGAAAGAGAAATGTAAAAATCAGGACAATTAGCGCCACCCCAGGAATACCCTGCAAAATTCCACAGCTGTTTGTTCTCACCCTATAAATCTCTATTTTGAAAAGGTTTTATTGCATATAGAAATAAAAATTCTGTTTTCAATTTGTTATAAGCCATGCAGGAGTCAGGAGATAGGAGAAGGTGTTCATCTGATGATAAGAACTCACTAAACTCTTTGGATTGACAAGCTCACATCGCCATAATCTGAAAGCAAGGTTCCCATGGTGCTAAATGGTGGAGGCAGCATCATGCTGTGGGGATGCTTCTCTTCAGCAGGGGAGGGAAAGCTGATCATGTCAAGGTTTGGTTGTGGTTTGAGGACCCAAATGCAGAGGCAGAGGTGAGTTTTTGTAGATTTAATGAAATGTTCACAAACAACCGAGGCAGGAATCCAAAAATCCAACAAGAAAAATGTCAAACGAACCAGAATCATGGAGACATCAGGGAAAAACAATCACGACGAAGGTAAGACGAAGTAAAATGAGCTATGACGGAGTTAGACGAGGAACCAGCACTGAGGAACTGCACAAGGAGAGTATTAATAGGAGACTGAACAAAGAGAGGACTGGAGAGCGGATTGGGAGCAGGTGTGAAGAGAGGAGTCTAGAAAGGAACTAGGGCAACAAATGAATACCTAAGAACTGAAATATAACCAGAAAACACAACAGAATAAGAATTACAGCAATAAAACTAGAAAACATGGAGCAAAGTAAAACAGGATACTCAAAAGAAAACATAACAGAACCAAGACTGTAACAGATCAGGGTTGATGAGAAGATGGATGGAGGGTCAGTCTGCACTAAAACCAATAATAGGCTGCAGAAGGCTTGGCCCAGGGGTGGGGAGGGATTCTCCTTAGGACATCATGTAGCGCTCTGTGAAAGGATTTACATCAAATCACTGGAAGTCAAGACCTAAATCCAATTGAACTTTTTTTTTTTTTTTTAGAAGACTTGCCCATTTTTCAAAGTTCAGCTGCAAGAAGATTAAAAATAACATCTTATTAGGCTGCAGCTGAAGAGGTGATGTGTTGCAGAAAATCATAAAATACATTGAAGTTTACTTTAAAATACATTTCATTAGAACAAAATATTTTCAGCTGGTCTGCATCAGAGATGGCAAAAGTACTCACTTTCCGTACTTGAGTAAAAGTACAGATACTTGTGTTAAAAAATACTC
>NW_015151672.1:80707-95489 GCF_000732505.1 Cyprinodon variegatus
CCGGTGGGTCCGTAGGGTTCTAGGGGTTAAGGTCTTAAGGGGAAATCTTTATTTGGAATGTAAAATATAGGCTACAAATATAAAGGACGTCTTGCATCTGCACTCATTTGGTCGATGGAATAAAACAAGAATATTTAGGTTCTGAGACAAGAAAAGTCAGCAAAAAAGACAAAAATACCCTAATCCAGCAGCATCCATAACATCCACACTTTGACACCCATGTTCTTTAATCTAAACTACTGGATTATGACTCTTTGTTTCCCATCAGCTCTGATCCATTCAAAACATTCTCACCCTTTAGCTACGAATCCCTGCAGCTCCTCCAGAGTACCCAGGAGCAGCTTGTCTGCTTCAGATTGATGCTGTTTTCCCGACCTGTCGGCTTAGAGGTGGACGGTTAGAGTTGTTCCAGAATATTCTCATCCCAGGGGTTGAATTGAACAGAGCTTTGTTAAATGTTCAAAGCTCTATTTGTGAGATCACATTACATGCAGAGGAACGCAGGATACCAGGGGTGGGTAGTTACTACTAACATTTAGTCAGTTACATTTACATGAGTGACTATTTGAAGAGTAGTAGTTGTAGTTTTAGGAGTAAATTTATAACATTAAACTTTCTACTTTTGCTTAAGTGAAAAAATAAAGTATCACTCCTCAGTGAATATCTGATTCAAGTGAAATTTCTTGCGGTTCCATCCATTGTGAATAACTTCACTTAATGAAAACAAGCTTTTCTAAACAAATATGCACCACTGAGAGACACTTTTCTTTGTACTCAAAGCTTATTGGCTGAATGTGTTTATCCATCGGCTGAGACTGCTGTTTCATTGGATATCTAGTGAAAATACAATAAACAGTATACGGTAATTTATCCTATTCTAACATACTGAAAGTATTGCATTTGTAAGTTTTATAACTCAAAAAAATATTATTTTAAGTATTCATCCCACATTCTTTTGTTATTGTGTAATTAATCAAACAAATTGTATGTAGCTTTATATTTTGTATAATTTTACATCATCTTGTGAAACGTTAAATCAGTTGTTATGATCATGCGTAGTGTGTAGATCAGTTGCTCAGGAGTTTTTACCAAATATTTTTTTCTCTTACTTGCATAATTTCTAGAAGGGCTACTTCTTACTTTTACCTGAGTAAAAATATGATGAAGTTGTGCTACTTTTACTGAAGTACTGTTTCTGGTTACTCTACCCACCTCTGTGGGTTATTAACTAGGTAACCTCTAACTGTTCTGGATTTTAACAGAGTGGCAGATTTGTATTTCTAAAACATGTAGAACCCGAGTCACCATTATACTTTACTCTCTGTTGGGTTATGAAATCCCAATCTCTCAAAGACGGACAGGTTTATAGTTTTTCTGGACGCCTCCTTCATTGACTGAAGGTGAAAAGAGCCCCAAAGCATCCCCTTCTCTCATCAGTTTAATTATGCATCAGAAAGTCTGCCTATTCTTGGCCACCTTATGTCATTTGCCACATCATGAGTCAATAATTGATGAACGCGGGGCTTCAGAGAGGCTGCTGGAGTTGTCATAACTGCTGCTGAGTGGTTTTCATGGTGTGGATAAAGAACTAATCAGAAGCCGGCGGTGCAGCGGACTGTCCGCAGCATTACGTTACTTACAGACCATTCAGTTAAGAAACATATTCCCCACTGATCCAGATTATAGCCCGGCCTGCTGCGTGTTACCCCCCCCCCCCACTGTGCAGACTCACTGCTCTGTACCTCTTACATGCAAGCTGAGGCTTTGTTGTGATTGTCATCAGCATGGGACAGTGTTTGCAGTGGAAACTGATAGCACAGATCGAACGTTTGGTCATCTGCTTTGACAGCGAGGATCCAGGTCAGAGCTAACCGGGGGCCCGAAGCCTGTCACGGACAGGGTGGGGGGGCACAGAAATAGAACAGGAGCATCATGGAACTATTTGTGCTTCCATCCGAGTAAATGATCCTATAAAATCCATTTGCATATTTCTGTATAACTAATAAAATAGATAAATAAAGAATAGAATAAGGCTGTTTTTGAGGGTGAAAATAGACCATTGAAATTAAACACACATTTACATTGTGTTGAATTATTCACTAAGGCTGGTTTTATGTGAAATATATGAATAAAGAGGTGCACCAAGTGGAAATCAACAGAAAGTAAAGAAAAATGTTGTTTTAGACACCCGTAAAATTGAATTCACTGAAAAAGAATGCCTTCAGTAAACATTCGCTGTGTGTGATTTTAATCTTTCTGTAAATCCAGGTGAAAAACAAAAATCTCAGCAGATACATCAAAGATTAGGTGTGAAAACGAAAAAGGTATTAAAATAAAGAAATAACAAGAGATGGCCCAAGGTAACTCTGGAGGAGCTGCAGAAACAATAAGACATTTGATCTGAAGTGTTTCAAAAATCAAACCATTTAGTTCACCTGAATTCTAAGATTAATTTAACTTTATGATATAACAAATTCCCAATTGCATTTTTAATCTAAAAAAAAAAACTATTAAATAAACCTTACATGTTGAATATTCATTTCTATTAAAACGTTTTTTTTTATTAAAGATTCAGTATAATCTGGTTAATGTATTTAGTACTAATAAAGTACTAATTTGAAAATCATACTAATGAATGTATTTATTTAAAATATATAAAGTTTATTGTTTGAATTGAACACAGGAAACTGTGATTATTTTGCAGTTCAGTTATTATGCAATTCTAACAATAAACCTTATGAATTTAAAATAAATAAACTCATTAATATTAATTAGGAGTACGTATACTTTACTATTTCTAAATATATCAACCAACACATTTTTAATAAATAAGCTATATTAGATGTATATGCATCATGTAATGTTTATTTAATATTATCAATTTTATCACATTTATGTAAAAAACATTTTTTTTAAAGTAAATTAGAGTTTGTTATTAAATAAAATTACATAAATCTTAGAATTTTGGGGGAATTATTTGTGAATGCACTTAATGCAGAAATCACCCAGCAGCTTATCAACATTCCAACACCACTACATACACCAATGAACGCACTCACCACTCCAATGCCTTGCCAAAGAGCCCTGGGGGAGGAATTTGAAATTACAAGATGATTGGTCTTTCAATAAAAACCACAGCAACCCAATGAGCCCGATGAGAACCAGGACTAAACACTCCCTTAGCATCACAAACCCCACGGCGGAAGCATCATCATGCTGAAGGGACTCTTTTCCTCGGCAACTTCAAGGGCGTCAGACTCATCGGGGAGAGAGAGTTCAGTACAGAGCCATGCTGTTGGAGAAGGGGGGCTCAAGCTGTAGGGCATATGAAACTGCTAATCAAATGGCCAAGAACACGACTCACACAAACAAAACACTCCAAGGAGAACAACTGGTGGGTCAATGATTTGCATCTCACTTTAAATGCACCCATGAGAATGGGCCGTGGTGTGCTTGAAGGCAGCAGCAACCAAACAACAGGTTGCTTTAGTTTGAGCCGCCAGGATCCACTAAGACTCCTGGATAGGTGTTGAAATGTTTTTCCGAAAAGTGAGTTTTGTGTTCTGTGTTGTGGTTACAATGACCTGGATAACTGCCCTGCTGTTTGTCTGATAGCAGCAGCTTAAAGAGTTCATGGAGGGAATTAGGAGAATCTGAACAGTTTTAGAGTTCTGCTCATGCAGCAGGTCAGGGTTATTAAAGTGGCCATTTTTGTTCTCACTACTGTCCTCTGCAAGGTCTGCTTGTCTACATTAGCCTACTGCAGCTAAAGTACCAATTAAAAGAAAATAAAGACTGTTCCCCAAATGTTCTTCTAAACATATTATAAATGTTTTGTTCTGCATGAGTAAAAAGTCTCCCAACACTTAATAATGGCAGTGTGGCACTTGATTCAAATCTGGGTTTCAATATTTCTGTGTTTCAGGATTTTTTGAGTTTGTCTAAAAGTGCTGCTCAGTAGTATAAAAATGAACGTTCAGAGCCCTCTAGTGAATTTTTTCTAAAAAAGCAAATAGCTACTTTTTCCTGTCTTATTGGAGACCTTTGGGACACTTAGAGCCCCAATCTGAGTTTACTGTCTTCAGTGAACATGAAGTAAATGAGCCCCTCCCTCCTCAAAAACACAGGGACTCAGATGCAGCAGCTGCAGCCCATGTCTGTAATCAGACAGCAGAGCGACTCTCTTAGTCGCAATGCAGTCACACATGTGCAAAGCTTCCACTGATCCCCCCATTTAAAAATCATAATGGAAATCTGATATTTAGCGTAGACTTTGCTTTAAAACTGTTGCAGTGAAATAGAATAGGCTGCCACAGCATCTCAGAGCAGCGATACTAACGTTTTTTTTGTTTTATTATTTTCTAGACCTAACTTTATAATCTTTATTATGTTTTTCCTTATTAAAATCGGATGGATAATTAATACAATTCTGTGGTGGGACAAACTGAGAAAACACATTTTTTTATACTTGAAATGTACTTTAACAAATTTAGGACTAAGATCATCCCTGACATTAAAAATCAACAATATTTCTGTGCAGCTTTTAGCTGCAATTCATTAATGATTTGTTTCTTCACCAGAGGAATCATGGGAAAGCAAAACAGCAAGCTGACTCCTGAGGTGATGGAGGATCTGGTGAAGAACACAGAGTTTAATGAACACGAGCTGAAACAGTGGTACAAAGGCTTCCTGAAAGACTGCCCCAGCGGCCGGCTGAATCTGGATGAGTTCCAGCAGCTTTATGTCAAGGTTGGCATGCCGCTTAGCTGCCTCTCTCTTATCCACCCAATAAAATGACATCATACCAATCCTGCACTGGTTAACTCACAGCACACCTTTTTATTTTTTATTTTCTTACATGTGCAGTTCTTCCCATATGGCGACGCGTCGAAGTTTGCAGAACATGCCTTCAGGACCTTTGACAAAAACGGAGATGGAACCATCGATTTCCGAGAGTTCATCTGCGCCCTGTCCATCACCTCCCGCGGCAGCTTTGAGCAGAAACTCAACTGGGCGTTCAACATGTATGACCTGGACGGCGACGGCAAAATCACCAGAGTGGAGATGCTGGAGATAATCGAGGTGAGGCGGATTATCGACTCATTAAAGCCTTCACCCATCAGGGGACGACTGGGTTTGGTCTATCAGGCTGCTGCACACCTGCAGATGCTGCAGCATCACAGATGCACTCAAAGACAAAGCCTCGTAGTGACAAAGCTGCAGCTGTATTGGATATCTGCGTGCTATTTTAGGGAACTCAATCAATAAGGGAAATCTAATCTGTGTTGGTGATATCGGAGAATATTGACTAATCCAGCTGGGATAAATATAGTGTGCTTTATTCTAGTCATTCATAATGTGCCTGGAGTTTGTGTTGTAGGTACAGCGCTCTGATAGAAGAAGAAACAGACTACGGTTCATCAGCACCTCGGTATCTGAACCTTTTATTTTAGTTTTTATGTCAGAACTGATTATTTACCAGTACTGATTAACCAGGGCTGCTGTGCTGAAAAAAGATTACGATACTGATATCATAAAAATCTGTTTTTTTTGGAGTAGGCAAGGCAAGTTTATTTATATATATCACATTTCAGCGGTAAGACGATTAAATGTGCTGTAAAGGAAAAAAGAAAAATTAATAGTACATTGCAGTGGCAAAGAAGCAACATTAATAGAGAGTAAAAATGACAGATTAAAATGAAAGGATTATACAAAAAAATTATTAAAAAAAGATAAAATAAAAGCAATTAGTACGAAAATATAACATAAGTTAGACTGGAAGCGTAACTAATAATGTTTAGATTGGATAGTCCAAGGCCACTCTAAATAAATGTGTTTTTAATCTCAATTTAAAGCAAATAAAATTTTTAGAACCTACTAGGATTTTATTCCAGATTAATCGAGCATATGAACTAAACCCTGCCTCTCCATGTTTGGTTCTGGTTCTGCGGAGTAGATTAGAGACAGAAGACGCGATCTCTGGGTGGTTGATACACAATCTGACAATTAGTCTTTACTGTATTTTGGAAATTATCCATTCAGTGATTGATAGACTAACAGAAGTAGTTGAAACTCTTATTCTCCGACCAACAAGAAGCAAATGTAACAATTTTATAAATGAGTTGATAGTTTCAGTGAGGATGCGGGCAGCAGTATTTTGGATCAACTGAGGCTGTCAGGTAGACTTTTTATCCAGACCTGTGACGATGCCATCACCGTAATCAATTCTACTAAAAGATTAATGCATAAGTTGGCTTTTCTAGATCATTCTGAGAAGTTCGTCCATTAATCCTAAAGATGTTCTTTAGGTGACAGAAGGTCAACCTTGTCACTGGCTTTATGTGCCTCTAAAGGTTCAAGTCTGAGTCCATCGTTACACCCAGATTTAGATCCTGGTTAGTGGTTTCTAGCTGTATTAACTGAAGCTGTGTTCCAGCTTTTTAATACTATTTTTTTGTTCCCTAGACTACTACTTCAATTTTTTTTTTTATTCTGCTTCTGTCTCCTTGAAGCCCAGTCGGTCTTAGCAGATGGCCGCTCACACTGAGCCTGGTTCTGCTGGAGGTTTCTTCCTGTTAAAAGGGAGTTTTTCCTCTCCACTGTCGCTATAAGCATGCTTAGTGTGAGCCTTCAAGTCATTGAGACGATGCAATCAACTGGTTTTCCTTAGAAAACGTTAAATCAATTTGACTGTATGATCTGGTAAATTGTAAAGTGCCTTGAGATGACTTGTGTTGGTGCTTTATAAATTAACTGAATTGAATTGAATTCAACCGAAGAATATTGGGGCGCATCCATGTGTTAATTTCTTCTATGCATTTACCCAGTACTTTAATGGGTTAATAGTCACCTGGTGACATTTTAATGTAAAGCTGTGTGTCATCTGCATAGTTATGATAACTTATGCTGTTCTTTATTATAATCAGAGTAAGGGGGAGCATAAAGATATTGAATAAAATAGGCCCTAAGATGGACCCTTGGGGAACGCCACATGTGATTTTTGTGGCCGCTGATGTAAAGTTACCTACTGACACAAAACAGATCCGTGTCCTTTAGGTAGGATTTAAACCAGTCCTGTGCTACCAGAAAGGCTCACACAGTTTTCCAAGCGCTTTAGCAAAACTAAGTGAAAAACAATGTCCAACTATACAGTCTCCAGTTATACAAAGATCATTAAACACCTTCAATACAAAATAATATCAGATGAAAACATAAACTAAACATAAAGCTGAAATGAGATAGTAGAAAGGATAAGTGGTTCACTTTAAAACCTTGATGAAACTAAATCTAAACTTGGAATTATAAATAACTAGCTTTATCTGATAACCAATTAAAAATACAGCAAGAGTGGAACCTCTGATATATAAATAAAATATACATATATTTATATTTAAATATTTTTTTTACTATTTGAAATTTTTCTGCAACATTCAATATCAGTATATTTATTCAGTTATTGAGTAAAAAAAAAATTTCAAAAAATCTCTGCTCCGGCCTGTGTTTGGTAACTCTACTGGTAACGCTTTTAGATTCCATACTTTGTCCCCTTCTTTAGATTGTCCAGATTCCTTGGTTCTTTGCTTTGCTCTTTTCTCTTCAATTCAACCCTCAATTTTCTACAACATTTAGGTCTGAGGATGGTGATAGCCACGGAAGACGGCTCATTTCATGTCATCTGAACCCTTTCTCTGTAGATCAGGGCAGATATTTTGGATTATTTTCCCAATAAAACACCTAATGACCCATTTTCCGTTTACTGGTAGAGCCAATCATGTCAAACCTGCCGGGTTTTCAAACAGCTCACGAGGCCATGGAGTATAAGGCCTCAGTAACCCTGTTCCAGGCTTTTTAAAATTCTTATTTTGAAGAATGTCACCGTCAAGGTAGCCTGTGGGATTTAGTTTAAAAACTTTTATCCACACACTATTGTTGACGTTTCAAATTAAAGAAACAAAAGCATGCCAGAAGCAGTGATAGGCTAAAAATATATATATCCCAAACAGTTGGTGCTCACTTTCAGTTGTTAGCATCCACATCCTGTTTCTGAAGTTTAATAGGAAAAAAAATCTCAAAGCAAAAATACAGTTTTTTATCAAAAGGCTCACTCTTAATTCTGGTTTATACTTTACTTGTCTGCAAGGTCTGCACAGCAATATAGCATAACTTTTACTATCCAAACCCCTGAGCAAAGCTGGATTGTTTTTGCACCGAGGTAAGATACTGACGACACAGTCAGTTCCATGTGGAAAAAGCATTTGGACAGGCTTAGCTGCTATTAGCAAGGATTCCCAAAGATAAACATCTATATACATCTTGATTTGGTCCATAATATCACTATGATCAACAGGTTGTGTACAAGTCTTGGAAAGCAATTACTTTCACTCTCAGGTGACACAAAGACGTCCCCTGAGAGTGTAGATTGAATGTATTTTGCAGTTTTTTGGGATTCAAGCGTCTCCAACAACTCAAACTTAATCCATAGATCCAAGTCTTCCACCTCCGGTTTGATCAAATCCCAACCACCCGGGTCATGTCTTGTCTTCAGTCCCTACTCTCGTCCATTATTGCTCCTTACCTCTTTAAAACACCAGTTATCTTTCCTAAAGAATACTGAATCTGATCCAAACATGTATAATAATATCCGCCCCATTTCTAACTTGTTTCCATTGCCTCCCAACTTCACTCTTATCTAAGTCACCCTAACATCCTGGAGTCTGGATGTTATCCTTGATAACACTCAGTCTCTGACCTCCCATATCAGTAGCATAACCCCTGTGGCGTATTTACATCTACCAAACATCCATTGTCTTCGTCCCTCTCTTTTCCTGCATTCTGCTTCTATTCTTGCCCATATCCTCGCCACCTCACACATCAATGACTTCTTACAATTACTTCTTGGCCTTCCTTAGAAATCCCTCCAGAAGCTTCAGTCGGTCCAGATTTCAGCAGCTCGTTTAATTACCAAAAACATCTCATTCCATCACATCATCCCCGGTCCTGCTGGAGCTTCACCGGCTTCTCGTCAGCTTTAGACTCCAGTTTAAAATCCTCCTGTTCACATGTAAGATCATCCATAAAGTTGCTAACCCATACCTCTCAGATCTTTTTCAGATTGCTTCCCCCTCCCATACCCTTAGGTCTCCTCTTCCATCCACCGTATTAAGCCTTCTGTTCCCCTCATCTCCATGGGAAGCAGAGTTTTCTCCCGCTCTGCTCCAAAACTCTGCAATTCCTGATTCTCATAAAACTGATACTTTACCTCTGTTGATATCGACGTGAAAAATGAATCTGCTGCAGACTGCTTAGCTCTAGTGACTGCTCTGGGCTGTTTTTAATATTGTGTGATGTTGATTATGTATGTTGCACAGTGTCGTTGGATGTTTTGAAAGGGGCTTTAAGTGAATTGCATTATTGTTATTACGATATGTAGTGCAGTGTTGATAACCCCCAAAGAGTCGGCTAGAATATTAGGGTACCGTGGAAAAAGCTGCAGGAAGTATAAAAAGCTGCTAAAGCTGCATCAGCCATTTTCTGTGTGGAACATAGACATGTCAGGCGTAAAACAGCCTTTAGTTTAGTTTGATTTGGCCAACTACCGTATTTTCTGGAATATAGGGCACACCTCATTATAAGCCACCCACAATGTTTTTTTTTAGACTGGAAGTTTACATATATAAGCCCAAACAGGCTATAAGCCGCTGATATCTACTGAACCGTCCCCAACCAAACGTTTTGGTGTAGCTCCACATATAACCACTAGGGCAATGCTAACTCCACTCACCGTCTTGGCTTGCGGCAGTGAGAGCTTCTAAAAATGAGGATTTGCTCTTTATTTTAGTTCTGCAGGAGTTGCACAAAGTCTTTTTCCTTTTTGGCTCGACAGCTTTAATGCGGCAGCTTTAATGCATGTCAAAATGTGCGAATTCAGGAAATTTGTTCTCCGTTGTGCCTGCTGATAGCATGTTCTGACTTTGAATATTGACTTCCAGCCCCTGGTAGTCAGGAAAAATTCACAGAGAAGCCACACCTTTGTTCACAGCATGTGAAAAAAGTAGCAGCTTATAGTGCGGAAAATACAGTAAATGTTTTTGTTTGTGATGGTAGGACAGGGAACAGTTTAGCCTGGATTTAGTCATAAACAAGAAATCAGCCGCTACGCCAAAGCAAACCTGATTACAGCAGTAGAACATTTTACTTTAATTCAATTCAGTTTATTTCTATAGCGCCAATTTACAACACGTCATCTAAAGGCACTTTACAGTTCAACCAGATCATCCAGTCAAATTAATTCAAAGTTTTCTTTCTAAGGAAAACCAGTTGATTGCATCGACTCATTGACTCAAATGCAATCCCTCACACTAAGCATGCTTGTAGCGACAGTGGAGAGGAAAAACTCCCTTTGAACAGGAAGAAACCTCCAGCAGAACCAGGCTCAGTGTGAGCGGCCATCTGCTGCGGCCCACTGGGGTTCAAGGAGACAGAAGCAGAGATACAAAAAGCAGCTGTAAAAGGCGGCCCCGTCTAGGAAACACACAGCCAGGCAGACGAGCTCCGAGCCAGCTCCCATGTCAGAGGATGAAGAGAGCACATCCAGTTAGTCACGGTCAGAGAAACAGGACTACACAGAAAAACAAGCCAAGCTCCAACATCTAGAAACAAAGGTGTTGATGGCAGCAGCACA
This sequence comes from Cyprinodon variegatus, assembly GCF_000732505.1. Lineage (NCBI taxonomy): Eukaryota > Metazoa > Chordata > Actinopteri > Cyprinodontiformes > Cyprinodontidae > Cyprinodon > Cyprinodon variegatus. Next base: position 91,389 of record NW_015151672.1, read on the forward strand.
GCTGATATTTCTCTCCAGGATGGAGTCACAGCCAAACAGGAACAGACCAGATGAAGCTACTCTGAGGAAAAGCAGAGAGAGCAGAAGGTTAGAGATTGAACTAACAGATTCTGCAGAGTGGGAGAATAGAGATAGAATGAAGCAGAATGATGAAAAAGGGGTCCCTATGTCCTCCAGCAGTCTAAGCCTATAGCAGCAGAACTATAGAGATAGCTCAGGATAACCCGAGCCACTCTAACTAGAAGCTTTATCAAAAAGGAAAGTTTTAAGCCTAGTCTTAAAAGTAGACAGGGTGTCTGCCTCACGGACTAAAACTGGTAGTTGGTTCCACAGGAGAGGAGCCTGAGAACTAAAAGATCTGCCTCCCATTCTACTTTTAGAAATTCTAGGAACCACTAGTAAACCTGCAGATTGAGAGCGAAGTGCTCTGTTAGGAACATAAGGAACAATCAGATCTCTGATATCAGATGGAGCTTGGCCATTTAAGGCTTTATATGTGAGAAGGAGGATTTTAAATTCTATTCTGGATTTAACAGGAAGCCAATGAAGAGAAGCCAGGATAGGAGAGATATGATCTCTCTTTAGTTTTGTTTGCAAAAAATGAATAATTAAAGCAACACTTCAAGAATCACAGTTAGCACCATCGATGGTTAGCACATCGTTAGCATGCAAAGATTGTTATGGGGATTTGGAAATATTAAGATGAAACTCGTTCATGCATCTCTGTAAAGCTTTGGGACTTTGTTTTAAATCTTGCACAGCCTTCCTGCATTTCCTCCAGCTGCAAACAAACTTTAGTTTCACATTATATTACTTGTAAAGGGAAACAGAAAGTATGCATTATTATTTAGAAGATCCCAGAATATTTAGTTGATGTCTGAGTGTCAAGAGTGAAATAAGAATAAAAAAATGACTGTTAAAACAAATGTTTCCATATTACTGCAATGAAGGATTAATTAATACATTTTTACCCACTTTTATCAGCAGAAGAACTATATAGACAGATTTCTTAACACAATCAGCAGCTTTTAGGTCTTAAATCAGTCTTTGATTTAAAGGATGAAAGTGTGATGTGGTTCTATGGTTACATCACACCAACTGGTTTAAAAAACTGCACACGTTTATTTGGAGCAACTCTGGACGCTTCTGGAAGCACGTAGGCTTCATTGCATTAGATAACAAAGCACACTCCTCGGCTAATTTCTCACTCCCTCACACCCACAGGCCATCTACAAAATGGTGGGCACGGTGATCATGATGAAGATGAACGAGGACGGCCTGACACCGGAGCAGAGGGTAGACAAGATCTTCAGCAAAATGGATAAGAACAACGACGACCAGATCACGCTGGAGGAGTTCAAGGAGGCGGCGAAGAGCGACCCGTCCATCGTGCTCCTGCTGCAGTGTGACATGCAGAAGTGAAGCGGCCTCGGCCCCCCCTTTCCCCCCCTCCCTGCTTGCACCTCTTTCTCTCTACCCCCCCGTCTCACCCCCCCACTCTGGACAGCAGCACACACGTTTTAATGTCTCATTAAGGTTCTCTGCCATTTCCACGAAGGGGGGAAGAAAAAAAACCCAACATAACGTAAAAGAAAAAGAAAATGCTTGGACTATTTTTCAATGGACTCGCTTCTTGTGGTCGTATGCATGAGAATGTCAAATGCAGAATAATTTTGAAAAATAGCTATAAGATATCACAGATGTTTATTTCCAGACCTGCCAATGTGATTCGTGCACAGTGACCCTGTACATTCTCATCCAACCTTTAGCTTGTATATCAGTGGAGCACTACATTCGGGTTTGTTTCTGCAGTATTTAGACCCCCTACTCCCCCCCTTCCCTCCAGTGTTCACTGCTACAACTACTGTATGCTTTACATAATAGTAACAAAACAATAATTCCTATGATAATTGTAACTGTCTCTAATATCCAGACTTGATGAGCTCTTGGAGAATAGAAAAGGCTCCTGTCTGTTCCAGATGTTCTCACTCAGTGGAACCAAGAAGAGTAGGTTCTTTGCATGCATATATTACGTGTCGGGAAAAAAAATATAAATATATATATAATCTCTTACCTTTTTGCATTTTTAGGTGGCTATAAAAAGACGAAAATTGGAGATTTATTTAGTATTGTTGCATGGGCTGTACAGTATGTGACGCATTAGATCATTAGTTGTCCCCCAGTATGGTGGGAGCATGCCCCCCCACCCCCACCCATCTGAAAAAGCATTCGTGTTTGACACTAGAGTCGTCGGAAAGGTGCTCGCCCTGTAGCCGTGGGTTGAAGAGCTTTCACGTCTACATGCAGCGCCGCGTTGTGGCCCAGTGTGACATGTGGGATGAGCAGAAATGTATTCATGCAGACATGATTTTTTTTTTTTCCTTCCTTTTGATCACATAGTGCTGCTGCCGTTTCAAATGAAAGGTCAAACATCCCCAGCATCAACAGGCGCAGCACTCCAATAATTGGCTTCTTTTTCAGGCTGCTTGGTTTTGATTTAAACTTAAAGAAATAATAATTACAAAAAAAAAAACTTTGACTAACTTACATATCAATATGTTTACAGAAACAAAGCACTGCGAATTGAGTACATTCTTGGCTTTTGGATGCGCTGCAGGGGCGAGCCCTCAAGGCTTAGGGAGCTTATGAGGGTGGCTCCATTTTTTTCAATGCAGCTGAAAAAACAAAAGCCTCCTCTATGTTTACTGGATACACTGCATTCCTTTGTGTAAAACCTTTTTGTAAGGAGAAACTTTTTATTGAAAGGTCTCATTTAGGCAACCCGTTCGCAGCGATCAGGAAAGATGTGGGGACCTCAAAGAGGCGTTCGATGAAGTTTCTTACACTGTGAGACAGTCGCGTTTGGTAACTGAAGATTTTTTTTTCTCTTGATCCCCCCTCCCACCCCATCACCCACCTCCTCCTCTCACGTGTAGGCTATGCAAGCATGGACTGAGAGTCTGCTTGTTGTCCACTTGCACAAGTGGATTTTGCAGAAGAAGCTATTCATTGTTTTTGTCTTTAACATAAATAAGCCAATCCTCACATTTCAGCGACTCTATTAGTTTTATTTTTTAGTCCAGACATCAGGTCAGAAATGTATTTATTTTTTTGTTAGGTAAATGTTTCTATGGGATATGAACACTCATTATTCAACTGACTGTATTCTTTTATACATGTGGCATGTGTTGCACCTAAACTCAGTTCTGTAATGTTTAAAATGAATAAACCATCAACAGGCTTTTTGGAAACACACAGGCTGGCAGGTGGAGTTAATGTCTGTCTGACTGCTCTGAAATGGCAAAACGAAAGAAAACGACTACATATAGCTAAAACACAGACTGTCTCAGGACAATAATCAGAATGAGAAGCTCTACTATGCGCCCTAACGGTATTCTCGTATAGTTTAAGGAGCTCAGAGCACATCAGTCTGAAAATAAAGCCTTGGTGTTCAGCCAAGTTAAGATGGGAAATTGTGAAGGAAATCCTAATTAAGATTTACAGCACGTTAAATTTGCGACCATAAAATTTTATTTATTTTACCTTTTTTTTTGGGATCGATCAGCACAAAGGAGATCAAAAAGGATCTGACAGTTGAATGCATTTTCAAGATCTATTCATAATAAAGTTCTGAAAAGTGTGGGAAGAAATTAAATTATAAAAATATTTTAATGAGTTGTATAGGTGTCGATATCTGCAGGCAGGATGGATCCTCTGTAGCTGTCTGTGTTGCATCAGACCTGGAGAAGCCTCTTACTGAAGAAACTGTTTTTATTTAATAATCTCCTTTACAGGATCCTCAGTCTTTTCCATAATTTGTTCTTTGTGAAATCATCTCCAGAGGTTCTAGATGAGTTCCTAAAACATTGCGACCTTCTTTATTAGCTTCTTGACCCTTTTTAAGTCATTAGCTATAGTTCTGTTTGCCCAGCAGATGATGCATTTATAACTCAACAGACATATCTTCTATAAACACCGAAGGACTGAAGTTTCATCAGGAAGTACAGTCTGCTCTGTTTCGTGAAGAAAGATTCACATTTGCTTCCCCAGTTCAGTTTGAGGTCCAGGTGAACATAAAGATCTTTATACTCCTCCACTTCT
>NW_015151672.1:96320-102215 GCF_000732505.1 Cyprinodon variegatus
CATCCCACCAGGAGGAGACCCAGGGGACGACCCAGGACACGCTGGAGAGACTACGTCTCTCGGCTGGCCTGGGAGCGCCTAGGGCTTCCCCCAACAGAGCTGGAGGAGGTGTCTGTGGAGAGGGAAGTCTGGGAGTCTCTGCTTAGTCTGCTGCCCCCATGACCCGGTTCCGGATAAAGCGGGAGACGACGAGTACGAGTACATAAGCACAAACGCACCGCATTTTTGGACTTCGGTGATGAGCTCTTTTTTTATATATGGCGCCAATCCAAATTTAGCTACGTATCTGGTTTTGAATTTTCCACAAGTAAATGACTGAACAAGCCCCGAATCTGGAAACATTGCTTTGAACAGTTCTTCAATCCCGTCATTAGACCTGAATGAATGGTGGCTTGTCACGGTCCTCAGCACCCAAATCAACTCTGCTCGGAGTGTTGGCGTGGAGCCACAAATTGCTGGGAGCTCAGATGACACGCTTGTTGCAGGCTGTGGATTTCCTATTGTAACATTCAGCGTTGTACTTTTAACATCGTTGCTTGCGGTGGAAACGGTGGAGCAGAAACTAGCAATTGCAGGCTGCTGGCGTGCTTTTACATAGTCTTTATGTTTTTTACTCTGTACATGAGATTCAACTGCTCTGATCCCCATTGTCCCAAGTTTGAAATTCTTCTGACATACAACGCAGCTAGCTTCATAAGCGCTGCCAGGCACCGACCGTAACCAAGAATATTCATTCTTTTCTAACCATTTGTGATTGAACTTGCATTTCCCCGTGTTTAAGTAGTGGAGTGGCTATCAGTGCTGTATTCAGCCTTCCTGTAGATGCTTTAGCCTACGCCATCAAGAGCTGCGCGATACGAGCTGCGCAGTAGGCTAAGCTCTGACCTAACCATAGACAACGCAGCGCATAGGCTACCGGAAAAAAATATTCCACCTCGCAGAACACATTGCCCGCATTTTCACGGTGACATGACAAACAAATATTTAAGACCCATGCAAAATTAATTTAAGACAATTTAATACTTTTCAAGGCCTTATTTTGAGGAAAATTGATTTACCACTTTTTAAGGACCCGCGGCCACCCTGCGGTAATGTTTTTGCACTAAAATAATAATTTTTTGTTTAACCAAAGTATAAAAGGAGTCAACATTTTGCAGCACAGTGTCTAACCCTCAATGGTCAGATCGTGAAGCCGAAACTCTGTCCTCTCATTTATAAAAATCAAAAACAAATGTTTTAGATTTCACAAATATCATATATAATTTACCATAAGGCTCTGTGACAGAAATATCTCATCAAGTCTAGAGATTTTCAGACGACAGGTGTGAGGTGTTCACCGTTTAAAAACGGTCAAACCTTAGATAAGGAGTGAGATAAAGTGCAGTTTTATCAGCCTGCATGGAACAGAGAGAAACAGAGCTGCCTGTGGCTGCACACTGCCGGACAGCTTGCTGATTGAAATCTATTACATCTTCAAGAATGAGAAAAAATATTTATTCTTAAACATGATGAGGAGTAGAAGCATTACAAATCCTTCCAAGTCGAGGCCATCTACCTGTTCTCATATAGCGCCAGCACGAATATGGGATCACACAGGTAGATGGAGGAAGGAAAAAGAACGAGTGGCGGATGATGAAGGTAAACAGCATCATTGTTTCAGCTACGTGAAGGAATATCTGAGGTGGGACATAATGAAAATCAGACTCACTTTAAAATACTTTAAAGCAAATCTAACATAATGCAAAATTCTACAAAGCTGAAGACAAACTGGATCTAAGGACATTTTACAATCCTTGTTTGGCCCACAGATAAAACATAGATCAGCCAAAATATCATAAATAGTCATTTAAACAAACAGGGTGAAAACTCTTTTCTCAGACACTCAAAACACTTTTCTGATACAAAATATGGGTGAACATCATCAAGTAAAACCATAAAAATATAGCATAAACTTTATAAAACGTTTTCCATCTAAATTTTTATATACAGAGAAAAAATTCTTACACCAGATATTTAAAGTCTATTTATCTAAATCTATATTTATAAAAACACCTGCAGTAAAAATGTCAGATTTTAAAAGTTAAGCATCTCCCATAAACAAACTATTAGTATTAACATTTTCCTGATCACACTTGCTGCACATCTTTGTCTTTTGTGTGGCGATCTTCTCGTTCAGGATCTCCCAGATGATGGATCTTGATGAGGGCTGTTCTGGGGAGGTTACTGGAAGAGAATAAACATTTTTACTGGGTACCAAACATAACTAAGGCAGCAGTTTGTGAGGAAAGAAGCAGTTTAAACTGCAGGAACTACAGAGCCTCGCAAAAGTATTCGCCCCCCTTAAACGATTCGCTTATACCTCACGCTTCAGTTTTTATTCGGTAAAAATTACTGAACACCTGGACACCATAAATTTCGTTCCAATTCAAGATTGTGTCCAATATGTTGTTGATTCTTCACAAAGAATTACAGCTTCATATCTTTATGTTTGAAGCCTGAAATGTGGAAAAAGCTCAAAAAGTTCAAGTGGAGCGAAATCTGTTGCAAATCTCTGCAATGCAAAAAATGTAACTCTAAATACGTCATGTTTTCTTCAAATAAGGGAATTTTTTCTTGAATTTATGAGGTAAGTGAGATACTTTGCCAATGGAACAAGACGATTTACGTTTAAAATAAGAAAAAACAATGTTATTGTCTTGTTTTAAGTCAATATTATCTAATTACCTTATTTTAAGAGTAAAAATCAATCCATTGGCAAACCATCTCATTTACCTACTCGAATTAATGGTAAATACACTTAATTTAAGATATTTTTACTTATTTCTAGATCATTTTTGCAGTGTGTATATCCTGGTTTTCCCTATTGGTATGTTACTGATGCAGCTAATGATTAATAACGCAAAACATCTAATTTATAAAGACAGAGAATCTCTAAAAATATGCAAAATGATGCCAAGAGTAACAGAAGTTAGAAGGTTAATAGAAGCCTTAGTTAGGACGTCATGGAGCAGAACGTTTTTTTGTACATTTCAATTAAGAAAAATAGATTATTTTGAAAAACTACATGTAGAAAACGGAGGTGAATTTCTATCAATCCTTAGAATAAAGTGAAGAGAAAGTATTTTTGAAACACGGCATCACCTGGTGTTTAACGGAGTGATGAAGATGAACTGCCGAAGGTGCTGCCGCTCTGAAAGCTCCAACAGGAGGTCCAGGCAGATCCTCCGATTATGCATGTCCTGCAGCAAACAGTGATGTAAAAGCTGTTCTTCTTTTCTTGGATATCAACATGAGAGACTGATTTGTAATGGACTCACCATGTAGACGTCGAACTCGTCAAGACACCTGAAGGGCGATTCTGTGATCTCCCAAAGGGACAGCATGAAGCAGACGGTGGAGAAGGAGCGCTCCCCTCCAGACAGAGACCTCATGTCACTCGCGCCATCTTTGTCCCTGCCTGGAGGCTTCACCTTTGTGACAAAACAGCTCTGAATATTTTTCAAAATGCATTTCACTTTGTTACTTAAAGGTATAGTGGAGGATTTTCTCATATTTTTTTAAAACAAAGAGAAAACAGGGTTTAATACATGAATGAGTAACTCTTATTTAATGCTTTTTAATGCTCTTTTAATGTTCTTAGAAACAATCTTAACGCCATCAACAAGTACCCATGACTTATGTATATGTATATATATATATATATATATACAAAGCAAAATCCTTGGTCATCTTCACCGTGGACAGGCTGCAGCCATGTCCCGAGTTCCTTGTTTTCGCGCCACTTTGGTTCAAATTTGCATTTTTCCCCCATTCTCTAGCCTTTTCTCTGCCTCAAGCTTCTTTTCCAAAGCCATTTTAATGCCACGATTATCAAATTTAATGAATTTTAATGTCAATTAAGGCCTTAATTTAGAAAATAATGATTTAATGACTTTTAATGATTTTTTTTAATGACCCGCGGAAACCCTGTAAAAGACCCGCCCTCTCCACTTTAAAAAAAAAAAAATGCACATGCACAATCCTGTGCCTGCTCCCGAGAGGGAACGCCTAATAAACGCGTGCGAGCGCATGCACGAGAAGAAATGGGCTCGTGCACGGCCTGTTTAAAAGTTGCTGTTCTCAAAGCTCATGCAAGCTTAGTGTGTCCAAACGTCGCCCTAAACCCTAAATCCCTCAATCACTATATAGAGCGGGAATATATAGTAAACTTTAAATCCACAATCCGCCACGGTGCCTGCGCCATCTTTGTTAGTAGTCGTCGCTATCGGGTAGCGACAGTCTATGGCGACAGCAGGCCGCTGGGACAGCAAATCCCATAATGCTTTGCGAGAGGAGCTCTCTGCGCAAAGCATTCTGGGATATATCTGCCTCTTCTGAGGCCTTATTTTTTTCACATACACTTTGTAGACACTCGTATGACCAGTGTTGTATAAAGTACTGAAATCTCGGAGTCCAGTAAAAGTATAAGTACCTCTCCAAAATATGACTTTCATAAAAGTCCAAGTCACTGACTCAAATGTTACTTGAGTAAAAGTCTTAAAGTATCTGAAATGGTTTGTACTTAAGTAAAAGAATTACTGTAAAAATAGATGTACTCAAGTAATGTAGTGAAAAGTATCTAAAAAAAAAAAGTAAGTGCAGTTTGAATTTTGGTAAACTTTGAAGGTTAAATTCACTTAAAATAATATAAACAGCCAAGTGTAGCATAAATTTAGACTGGCTTTGCGAAACAGGCGTATCCTATTGGTGTTGATGAACGAGCCCAGGCAAGACCCGACTTCGTAGTCAGTAGGCGGGGTCAAAACACTTTCGTTTCTCTCGCTCGTTTTTAAACCAAACATTGAAAATGTATCGGAGTAAAAGTATGCAATTAAGTTCGTAAATGTAGTGAAGTAAAAGTGAAAGTTCTCAAAGAAATTTATAGTCTTGGAAAGTATAAAGTACACCAAAATATACTTAAGTACAGTAGTGAAGTATTTTTACTTCGTTACTATAAAACACTGCATATGACCCCTCGGCCATTTTCAAACAACCATGGTAAGAAAAGAGAGCTTCAGTGACTGTCTGAAACCATAGCTCACCACATATAAACGCCTGAAATATACGAAGAAAAATATAGCTACCTGGGGACGAGCATGTACGTAAACATATCACCAGAATGATTGACAATCAGAAGCACCACTTATTGAGATGATCCACTTGGAAAAAGAACATCCCCCACTATGCCTTTAAGATCATCATCTCTTTAAAGAGCGAAGCTGGAAGGGATATAACTACATTATTCCATTTAAATATGGTCATACAGACATACAAACTAAGCCAATGAGCTAGAAGAGGTTTTTTTAAACAAGCCAAGGGCCTAAAAAAGGATATTTAAGATCGATATATAAGATATATATTTAACAATCCTCTGGAACTGTTTAGTTCTACTCTAGCTCCAATGATGCCTACATGTGTTGCCCTTTCCATGTCCAGTGTTTTTTCAATGAGTAACAAAGATCTTTAGAAACAGATAACGACACGTACTGAGATGGAAAGCGTCTCGTTGTTGTGGTCAAAGATCATGGAGCCACAGCAGTTCATCTTGATCAAGAAGTTGTTAAAGTACAGCTTACACCTCACCGAGAGGGACCTTAGAGAGGACAGGAGATAATGAGGAGAAACAACAACTCACCTTTAATTAGATGTTACAGAACGTGACAGACTTACACTAAGAAGTAAATAACTGAGAATAAGGCATTTTCATACAAATAATAGGCTTCGTTTTGTGAAGGGGGAATATCAAGTGGACAGAGGCGTAGCCAGAACATTTTAATAAGGGTGGCCAACAGAGATGGCAAAAGTACTCACTTTCCGTACTTGAGTAAAAGTACAGATACTTGTGTTAAAAAATAC
>NW_015151672.1:103277-110277 GCF_000732505.1 Cyprinodon variegatus
TAAAATTTATATTTACCTGTACTAATATGTACATTAAATGGATTAATTATTATTAAAACAGTTATTTATTTCTAAAATCACGGAAGACTCATAGATGACTTGCAGAAACATAATTTTCTCTCTACCCCATAAGACAAAATCTAGTTCTTATCTTATCATCTTTAATCTTTGTATATTGATGTGCATATGTAATCAAAGTGTTTTTGTTATCAAGTAACTGTTAACATATGAAAATTATAAATGTTGCATAAGTTAGAACATTCCACTTGAGAATATTACTGCTGCCACCGTCTGTATTAGAGGGAAAAAATGGTATGGGTGGCCAATGATTGGCTGAGGGTGGCCATGGCCACCCCTGGCCCCCCATCTAGCTCCGCCCCTGCAAAAGGAGAATCTACAGGTGCCTAAAAAGTACAGAGAAGGAGCCGAACGCCTGCTTCTGACATATTGGGGGCCTCAGGGTATCAAATCTGCAGTTTTAAAGAATTCACAAATGTTTGCCAGGAGTGTGTTTTGTATAAAATTGCTTGTATCACTAATTATAACGCTGACTTCTTAAAAAAGCTGTAAAAAAAAATAGCTTTTTTCTGTAGGACGTGCTATTCTGATGTGAAAGCATAAACCTAAATACATTAGAGTCTCTAGCAAGACATGGAAACTGGTCTTTACACAATACACACTAATATATATACATACACACATAATATATAGTCAATGTATGTTTTTTTTTTTTGATGATGCTAATGTTTCATTTCAAACGTTAGCAGCTGTGCATACTTTCCATAGCCATCACAAATCTGCCCAACCTAGTGTTGTTCTGTCACATAATGCAATAAACAGACATTTTACGAATGTTCTCACCTGCGCATTATTTTGTATCTGTTCTGCCTGTCCGACATGATGATGTTGAGCCGATCGATGAACTTGCGCAGGTCCCTCACTTGGTTGGTTTTCTCTTTGTAGAGCGAGAGCGCCTCGGCATACTCCCTAATGAGGTCAGAGGGAAGAAGTTGGCACGGCGTAAATATCTCTGCCTTAAACTACATGAAACCAGGGCAGGAGATGTTTTAGGAATAGCCAAGAGGCAGATTTGATTAAGGTACAAAGGAGACTCAGCAGAGGTTCAGCCTATCCAATGAGACTGATGCTTCTATTAATTCTTCCTCTTAGTTTAGCCTTTTCTCTTGTGAACCCCAGTTTGACTATCTTTGTTTTGTCTCTATGCCTTACAGCTGCTTTTTTTTTTTTTTTTTTACATGGTGTTCCTCCTTTTCTGGGGCTTCTCTTGTTTCTATCTTTCCTGCGATCCAGAAATTAGGAAACTAGGCCTCTTTCCTTAAATGCATCTGGAGGAGAGAGGAAAGAAGTAAATGAAAGATTTGCTGGGAAAGCCATGAGTTGGAATCACTGCTAGAGAAAACATCAGAGGTCATAAACATAGCTGTCAATCACTAATGTCTTGGTAATAGAAAAAAGAAATAAAGAGAACCTGGTACCCGCTGCCTCCTGTCCTCCTTAAAAACTGTTTTTGTCTTCATGTCCTTTCCTGACCTATTTAGCTCAGACCTTATAGAGGCAAGGCAAGGCAAGGCAAATGTATTTATAAATCAAATAATACAAGTATATATATACATGTATATATACATATTATACATTAATACTAGTTAAAATACAACCAATTACCATAGGCAGCATTAAATATGCATGTTTATAACCTGGACTTTAACATAGTCAGGAACCACCAGGAGACCCCGTCCATGAGGATCTCAAGGCCTGAGGTGGTTCTAACGGCTCTAACAGGTCAGATGTACTTTGTTGCTAAACCAGGGGTTTCCAACCAGTCGATCGCGGGCGGAGTTTCAGTCGATCGCGAGAAGTTTTACAATGTAGACCTATTTATGGCTATGACAAAAAAAAAAGTTTTTAAAAACACTAATCAAATCATTGATCACGAGAGGCCAACGTCTATTTTCATAAAAATAAAATGAAAATTAAAAAGTATGCAGGGAACCTTTTTTTTATGCATGCTGATTGCATGGTTTGCCACGGTTGCTAGGTTACCAGGGACTCTAAAGCTCTTCCCTACAGAAGTAAACAGCTAAAACAAAGACTTATTTTCTTTTATTTATATGATTGTTTTTAGTTTAAAATTATCTTTATACATTTCTATTTTGTTTATTTATTTGGTTTTATGTCTTTGATGTTTATGTTAACAGCCCTCTATAGCAAGTCTATGTTATAGATATATTTCAATTTGTGTGAAGAGATGTTCCCCCTGGCTATATTTTCTATGTAACCTGACTTGAAGAAACTAACTCTATGCGGCCATGTTTGACTGTAAATTTTGAAGTTTTCAATAGAAAAAAAATAAATAAAAAAAATTTAAAAAAAAAAGGTTGTTACCAGGGACTCTAAAGAGGAATCTGCAGAGATAATGAGATAATGACATCTATCCCAACTGATGGGGCTCCATCTATGGTTGGACGCTCTGCTGGATTCGTTGCTCTGTTCAAGCTGAATGAAACTTTCCCGGATTTTTGGATCAACCGCTGCATCATTCAGCAACAGCTGTGCAGCATTATTTTAAATATGAAGCATGTCATGGACGTTGCGATGAAGATCGCTTGCTCTGTTCGGGCCAGGAGTTTTCAGAGGCGTTTATTCCTTGCCCAGCTCGAGGAGGCAGGTGGAGACCGCCCTGATCTGCTGCTGCACACAGACGTCAGGCGGCTGAGCTGTGGCAGATTTTTCGAAAGATTTTTGGAACTTTTGCCCGAAATTAAAGAGTTTCAACAACCCATTCTGCTGTATGTTACATCTTCTCATCCACATAGTTTGAACTTAGTATTTTTACTATTTTTATCTGTTTTCCTGTAGAATTTTAATCCATCTGCCAGTTTCTCTGCCAACGCCCAGTGAAGTTTATCATTCTGAGATAGTGGACTTCCCTTCTCCTTCTTCCTGCTTTGAAGTGATCTTAAACAGTGATATAAACATATGACTGTTAATTTACAGGTCTAACGGTTTTTGTTTTTTGGTTTTCTCTCTACTGAACTGTGTGTATCAATTGGTTTATTTAGATTTTTTGACTGAACAGCCTTTGTCTGGAGAGTTTTGGTGGGTCTGATGAGGGAGTGAGAGTCAGATAGAGATATGGTGTGAAGATCTTATGAGATTGTTAAGTTCTGTTTTTGCAACCTATTTTTTGTTATATTAATAATTTCCTCGTCTGTTGGACTTACTGCTTATTCTCCACCTGTGCAAATAAAAAAAAAATGCTGCCCATCTCTTGTGTTTGGCTTGGAAGATCTCGGCATGCCATCAACTTCAAAAGTAGGTCTTGGTTTAAAAAAGGTTGGGAACCCTTGTGCTAAACCATGAGAAGACTTGTACAGAAGTAGAGCTTTTTTAAAGTCTATCCTCTGAGCCACAGGAAGCCAGTGCAGAGACCGGAGCACCGGACTCATATGGTCATATTTCCCGGTTCTGGTCCAGACTCGAGCAGCAGCATTTTTGGTAAACCTCTATCGTCTAACAGCTCGTTTGGAACAATAGTCTAACCTGCTGGAGATGCATGGATTCATCTCTCCAAGTCTAGTTTAGACACTATGTTTTTTATTTTATTAATGTTTTTTAGATGGTAATAGGCCGCTTATGTAATGGACTTAGTATGACTGTTAAAATTCCGGTCTGAGTCCATCATTACCCTAAAGGTCCATAAGTCTCTGACGTCTGCAGAGAATTATAATTTCCTACTGAAATGTAGCAACTAGAGCTAGCTTTAAAAGCTAGAGCCATAGTTGTAGGTCTTTTTTGCACCACTTTACTCTTGCTTTATTGTCCGCCCATGTAATTGCATTTGTGTAGGAGTATTAATAGCGATTCTCTGGGTGAGTTACCTCCTCCTTACAAGTTTCCAATTATACCCTTTAGGTGCTGCCTTTGAGACATCAGTAGATACATGCATGCAGCAGCTATAAGGCAGCGTTTATGGTGACTTTTTGACTATTTTTATACAGCTGAGGTTTTGAATGCTTTTGTGGATAAAGAGAGTACATAAGGGCCTAAATATTCTACATGCTTGTGATAATTTGTTTTTTTCACCATAACCTAAAACGAAGCTAAACGAAAACCACATACAAAAACCAACCTTTCAATCCCTCCCAAAAGAACAATCCACTTCCCTCCCCGCTGGACGTTCTTATCTAACTGAGAGCCGCTCCGTCTCACCTGATCACCTGCTCCTGTTCGCCATGGTTGCTCTCGTACACCTTCAGCTTCTTCTTCAGCCGTGTGATTTCTGCGTCGATGCTCTTGGTGCTGCATGTGACTTCCTGCCGCTCAGGGCTGATCTGTTTGGCTTTCTCTATGTTTTCCTATCAACACATCAAGTCGTCTCTGGTAAAGGTTCTGCTCTTCATAGGTGAACATGTTACCTGTCCTGACTCGGCGCTATTGAGGCCATTGTAGAAATAAAAAAACTAACTTATATTGGAATGTGATGTATGATCGAACCAGAAGAGTTCTGCTCACCTGTAACTCTTCCTCTCTTTCCAGCAGCATGCCTTTCATGGCCTGGATGTTGTCCCTGTGAGTCTTCAGTTGTTTTTCTAACAGTTTAAGGTTGCGCTCATGCTTCACACACTCCGTCTCCAGTTTCAGCTGCTCGTCCTGGACAGCAAAACAAAAATTATCTTATTTACTGTCAAAAGAATCTCGATTTTAAATATTCCATGTTACAAAGATCCAAATTATATCAACTAAAGAGCAGCAGAGAATGTGGCAAGGAAAAGCATTTACATTTTTATTTACCTTGAGTGGCTCTATTTCCTCCACCAGCTGATCGATTTTATCTCTTACAGAGGAGTACTTGGAGTCTGCCTCTTCAGACGATTTTCTTTGCTTGTCCAATTCTGCCTTTGCTTCCTGAACAGCCTGTTTTTCCAGCTCTACTTTCTGCTGGTTCTCCTGGGCAACTTCCTCCTGTGGTAGGATGTAAGGTTCTGATATGACACTAAACAAGAGGATCATGTCTGGCTGTTAAAGTGTTAATATTACCAATGAGGTGAGGTCATCACTTTGCTCCTCAGTAGCGGTCTCCAGCTCACTTATCGATGCTTTAACCTGATTCATAGAGGCCTGCCATTCCAGTCGAAGCAGAAAACGGATAAAAAAAGGATGAGAAGGAAAGAATGAAAACAAAAACATGGTAATTATTTCAAAGTAAAACTAGATCAACAGGTTGCTTCACACTGACCTGAGTCTTCTTCAGCATTTTGATGGTGTTGTTCAGGTTGCTCTCCATGCTTTCTATATCCTCTGTGACAGATTTCACCTGAAGCTGAAACCTGGACAGCTGAGCTTTAAGATTCTCCACTTCAGACTCCAGCAACCTGTCACACAACGAGGGTTTTTTAAATCTCCACATAGGAGTGATAACATAATAGGTTAAAGGTATGTAGGACGATCTTTTATTTCAGGGTGGATCTTCTCAATAAGTTGTCCTCCTAATTGTCAATCATTCTGGTGATATGTTTACGTAAAGCCGTCCTACGTGCTCGTCCCATTAGCTATATTTTCCTGCAAATGCGCACTTTCAGGCGTATATCTGTGATGAGCTCATTGAAGCTCTCCTTTCTCACCGCGGTTCTTTTAAAATGGCCGAAGGTCATAAGAGAAAGAGTGTCTGAGAAGAATAGAAAGGCCTCAGAAGAGGCAGATATATCCCAGAATGCTTTGTGCGGAGAGCTCTCCCGGCAAAGCATTATGGGATTTGCAGTCACAGCGGCCCGCTGTCACCATAGGCTGTCGCTACCTGATAGCGGCGACTAACAACAAAGAGGACATTCTGAAAAAGTTTAAAAAACAATCCACTGGACTTTGTTTCCAAGGTTTGAAGACGTTTCCAGGAAGCTTTCTCAATTCAAAATGTCTGGATTCACATTGAGTTTGAGGCTAATGAAGCAGTTTCATGCCTTATATAGCCTCCTTCATGGCCTTATACTTACTTAGCAACAAAGCTGAAGATCAAGTATGAGTCTTGGAAACAACAAGGTCTCTAAGGGCTGATTTGTACGTAATTAGATAATATATAAGGAGGTTTGGCGTAAACAGAGAACGTCTGTATAAACATTCTTTCAGTGTCAAAGCAACCTTTGGTTTTGACCAGCACATGGGAATTCCAGTGAGATGATGACACAATATTCCGTCGTGCATGTGCATTCACACAGTGCGATATTGAGACTATAAAACAGCCTGAGATGGAATGAGAAGTTGGTAATGAGCTGAGATTGTCTGATGAGATGTGATACGTTGTACAGAGGACAGCATGTCAGTTTGATCTGTCAAAATAAACGCTCTTCCCCCCATCCGTGATTTTTGAGATTCTACCATTTGAACATCCAACAAGGCTTTATATGAGAGAGCAAAATAAAACTCAATGAGAATCTAGACATTTTGAATCGAGAAAGCTTCCTGGATGGGAAGCAAAACGTCTTCAAACCTTGGAAACAAAGTCCAGTGGATTGTTTTTTAAACTTTTTCAGAATGACTATGACCTGGATGACTGAGAATCTTCACCAGCACAACAAAGGTGGCGTAGGCACCACGCGGTGGAGGAGGAGTTATGTGACTAACGGGAATCAAAAAGCAGTGATCATCTGTCTGAGCGCTCAGTTAACAGAGTTCGTTATAAAGTCCACTATATATTCCCCGCTCTCTAAAACGATTGAGGGATTTAGGAGTTTGGGCGACATTCGTGCACAGTAAGCTTGTGTGAGCTATGAGAACAGCAACTTTTAAACAGACTGTGCACGAGGAGAAATGGGCTCGTGCGCGCTCTCACACAGGTTTAATAGGCGTTCCCTCTCAGGAGAAGGTACAGGGTTGTAACTGTGCATTTTTGCAAGTGTTTTAAATAATTCATGAAAATCCCACAAAATATCTTTAATCTCAAAAGGTCCTGAAGCATTTTTAATGTGGATTTGTTAAAATGTTTCTA
>NW_015151672.1:112412-119507 GCF_000732505.1 Cyprinodon variegatus
AGAAGGTAGGTGATGCGGACGTGTTGGAAGACATTTTGTCCCGTAACGCTCGCCGTACTGTTGGGGGGGAGAAGCGGTGGGGGGGAGATGTTCATGTTGCTACAGTATGCAGTCTGACCACTAGATGTCGCTAAAAGTTACACACTGTAGCTTTAAAGGAAGTCCTGACTTTTATCATTGCCACCATGATGGAGCGAGAGAGTAATGCTCCTTTTATAGCCCTTATAAGGAGTTATTCACAGACAAATCGAAGCAGCATATTTAGCCACTAGAGGCACTAGTCCTATATATTCAAGCATCAAATCCTGTCATATTGCAAAATTAAACCATCTCCTTCTGAGTTTTGGAATCTGCCAGCAGACCCCTTTGGACCAGCAGACTGAGAAGTCATGCAGTAACTTGTAAAGACAAGCAGATATTTACCCCTCTAGATTGAATCTGATGTCAGAGAACCAAACATTCGTCTCATAATCAGATTTTTCAAGGCAATTTTGTTTTAATTTCCTCTGCACCAACCACAAGCATGTACATGTTTCCCTCCAGGGGTTCGCTGTTTTCATGACTTTGAAAGCTAACCTTTCACTGTCACAGGATTTAACTGTTGTGTAGAAAGTGCTTACTTGGGGTCTATCTGAATGTGTCATTTCCTACCCATAACATGTTCCTGTTGACTATAGAATCAGGATGTGGAAACTACAATTTGCCTAATTTGGAATCAGCTTTTTTTATAATCAGCATGCTCAGATCTGTGTGGTCGCAGTAACTCTCTCTTCCCTCCTGTGTGGCTTTAAGCGCATTTCCACCATGGGCACAAGTGCAGCTGTGTCTGTGAAGCTTGATGCCTTCAGTTCAGCGGGTAGCCATACTAAGAAACTACAATGCCACACAAGCAAAGACTGAAGGACAAACCCATATCCTGCCAACAATATGGGGAATAAACATTTGAAAAATGTAAGCATTCCACTTTCCACCTAAAGGTTGCGATCCAGAACAAACTTGCGCCCCCCCATGATGCACTCATACAGAGTGGTTTATGTGCATTTACGAGGAAAGAGGAAAAAGGTGAAGCAGACGGTGAGGTGGAGAATTGAAGCTAGATTGCAGAATAATTCCTTTCAGACATTTAATGCGATTTAATATGAAGCTTGTTAAACAAAAGAAGGTCGATGCACATAGCTCCAGCTTTTAAAAAAAGGGGAGGATGCAATTACATTTGGATAGCCAGCAGTCTATGGTAGTATTTAATATATATTTATAAAATTAAAGGAATATATAAGTAATATATTTAATAGCGGTGAACAATGGACGTGGCCTGAAGCCAAAGGTATTTTATTAAACATCTGAAAAACTACCCTTTCTTGCACATATTAAATCTTATGCCATTTTTTGGGTCTTTTTCTCCAACTAAAGCTGTTAACCACTCTGGGGTTTCTGGAAACCGGCTCTTATGAGCTCAAATTCCCTCACATGTGTTAAACATAATCAGCAATTAATTAACTCTGTGACTGAAGCCACTTTTCTGAACAGAATTATTCATTAAATTGATCCATATCGCTGATATAAACAGCCAGTGCAATGAACAATCTATTATTGTTATTAGGATCAGTCCACACATCAAACTCTCTTACACTTGATAAAACTTTTTGTATTTGTAAGGCCTCTACTCTAAGCTTTTTTTGTTTTTGCTCTCTTTGCTATGGTTGCCATGGTAACCATAAAAAACATCGATCAGCTGGCTTATTTAAATACACCTCATACTGTTAAATATGGGCGGGTAGAGCTGAACATTAGCCTGGTTTTGTGCGTGCGCCTGGTTTAATAAATCTTTAATATCTTTTCTGTTCGCCATTTCGGGATTTTGGCCATGTGACTTCTTTTACTATAGATTGCACACAATCCTTGATAAATAAGATCCCAAAATCTATGATTCAAAAAAGTGTGGATTCAGGGAAATGAAATTACTCAGGGTAAAATTATGCAAAAATGCGAGGATAGCTTTCAAAATGAGGAAATAGTTAAAAGTCACTGCAATGAAATAAGATTTCCTCCTACGAGACTCATCTGACAGACTTTAAACATTAATGATTTTGGATTATGACCAACATCCTCTGAATTAAAGTCTGTTTTAATTAACTTCTGGAGCTTAACGGTTATGAAATGTTCATAAATTATGTCTTCAGACGGCTAAATATAAACCTTTTATATTTAGCCATCTTTTTTTTTCCTTTTCTTTCTTCCGGGAGTCACACTGATAATTAAAAACTTTTTTTACCAACACATATCCACACCTGATGAAGCAGAGCATGGCTTCTAAACAATCTACGGTAATTCATTCACTAGACTCGTTTCATGTTTTTTTTAACCCTTTATCGTTGTGGTGGATCATTCTACCTCCACCACAAAGTTTGAATAGTTTCATAGTTCTGCAGATGCTGATCAGCTGGAGGAGGAAGCAGTCAGGAACAAACCAATTTACAAGAACTGAGGGGGGAAGTTTACTTGAGTTATTATCAACTTAATATTCAATTAATTATGCTAAGTTAAAGAGTTATTTTTATTTATGTTTTAGTTTTGTATGGATTTTTTATTTACTTATTGCTTCACTGTTATATTGTGCCTCCCTCATGTAGTGAGTTTAGCTTATTCCACCCCTATTAAAGCAGCCTCTGCTCTTTATCAGTTAGTTCCTGTTCAGTTGACCTCAGCTAATTTGGGCCCAAAATCCAGATTATTTATTATTTAAGCTATTTTGTATTGCTTTTGAGCCTTGGTGAAATATTTTTGACACTATTAAATGACATTTTTTTTAACATCTTTTGTCCTTATTTAAGTTTGGTTCCCTTACAATCGTTCAAGTTAGCATCTCTGCTAATTTTGATTTAAACATCACTTTTCAACAAACGTCTGCAGAGTCTGCAGTCCAAACCAAAAATAAATATGAAAAACAAATAAATGTATATAAAAATGTCTAAATTAATGCATCATTTAATATAAATATTAATAAATACATGTATATACATTAATAAAACATAAATTCATATCTATGTTTTGTCAGGAAAAGTGATCATTTGGTTTGTTTCTCATATTTCTCCATTTATTTAAGACTTTATTTGTGTATTTACTCCTTTTTTGTACATTTATAAAAAAATTGTATTTATAATTTCTTTTCTTATTTTTTAGTCATATTTAGGGTAAATTACGCATTATAGTAACCTTACATTAGCTTTGATTTTTGCCATTAAAATATATATATATTTTTTATAACTAATAAGGGCTTGCCCTGTCCTCCAATGACACTTGACTTGACATTTAGAATTTCAAAGTATTTCACTGAGCGCCCTATAAAGGGTTAAATCATGCTAGACTCTTCTGCAGAGGTCTGTGTCCTCAGATTGCAGCAGATCTCCTAAAGGAGGAGTCGCTCTGAGCCAGAGAACAGTTTGAAACCCAACACTGAAAACAAATAAACAGCTAAGGTGAATAAATGGTTCCAGTATATTAAGATCTGGAGGAATAAAAAGTACCCTATGGATGCCCTCTGGAATGAATACAGCTCACAGCACTCACTGTATTTCGGTCTCGATATCCCCGCTGAGGTATTTGGCCATGCTGAATTCAGAGGTATAGTAGCGGTTTGGGAACACCTGATCTCCCTCTGCTGTGAAGGCTTCACGGCAGTTTTTTGGAGGCCGCCCTCTCTGCATGATCTTCCTCGCCTTGTCTTTTTCCTGAAAGCACACATCAACACGTATTATAAAGCAGAAGGTGGAGAAACAAAAAAAACCCAGAGACACTGAATTAAAAAAGGGATTCAGAAAGATGCTAACTTTGATTATGAGAATGGTTTCTATCCCCCTCATATCAACCAGGGAGTTTAAGATGACCGGAGTTGTTGCTGTGATCGTGTCCAACACGGTTTGGTAATCTGGATGACATGCCTTTCTGTAAATATTAGAAAAGAACATTATAATCAAACAGACTGCATTAAACAAATACAAACCTCAAAAACGAAATCAATATCCTACCGTCCGTGAACGTTGTAGAGTTTATCAGAGAAGGAGCTCACAATGATCTGTGGTCTGTTGCCTTTAGGGTAAAAGCGAGACATCAGCCCCTGCAGGACCGACTCGTCTTTGTAGTTGTCACAGCAGAAGGCCTTCATAAAGCTCCGCAGACAGCACTCCACAGCCACAGCCAGAGAGGGGTCCTTCATGCTGATGCACGCCCCTGCATCCAAATACAGACTCAAGTTAGCATTGATGTGTAGAAATGTTAAAAAACGGATTAGGATTATTTTACAAAGCCACAGACTTAGATGCATCTTTCATATGAGTATTATTTATGCCACAAACCAACACTATGTAATCTAATAGTGAAAATAATGCAAGGGTTTATATTATATATATTCAATTACTAAGACTGCTAAATGTGGTGTGCATCAGTATTGAGAACCCTTAACTTCACTGTTCAATTGCTTTTAGAAGCTAAGCAACTGGTAATGAAATGCATCTGTGTAACATGCAGTCTCAACATAATGAAGACCAGGGAAAACACCACAGGAGTGGCAACTTTATCTTAAACGGGGACATAGAAGTGGGTCAGAGTTGATGGGAACTTTTTGGAGCCGAAAACTGGGCAATATTGGAGGAAAACTCTGAATCTGGGTTATAGGTTCATCTGCTGGAACGACAATGAGCTTTAACACTTTTAAAACAAAGCATCTTCATCCGTTAGAATGTATAAATCAAAGTCCAGACCTTAATAATATGAATCTTTAATGATCACACGGTTCAATCATATTTAGCTTAAGCTGATGATCTTAAAGAAATAAACAGTTAACCCTGACTGGTAGAAAAACCAACTGAAAGACTCGTAGTAGTAAATTATAGTGAACTGTACAGACTTATTATTCACTAAGACAGGAGTTCCCAACCACCGGGCCTCGGCCCGGTACCGGTCCGTTGGTCATTTGGTACCGGGCCACACAGAAAAAATATATATATATAATTTATCGACAATCAGAGTCTGAGTGATGTTTTATTTTTGAAAAATATAAAAAAAAAAATTGGTATTCTCTCCCAATTACATCAGTGGGTGCCCCTGTGCCTCTTGACGCAGGTTAATTCAGTTCAAGACTCATCCTATCTATAACATCCTATCTTTGTGAAGCAGGATTTTTATGCAGTTGCAGCGACCAAAGCAAAGCTACGGAGCAGACTGGACATCAGGAGCACACTTCGTCTGTCATTTTCTCCGATTAAGTCTAGATGGGACCGGCTTGTTCAGGAGAAACAAGCTCAGGGCTCCAACTAATTCAACATAATAGTGAGTTTTATTTTTATGCTGTTTGTATTTGCTTTTATGCCAGTCGTATTATTTTATTTGATCGTATTTACCCCCCAGACTTTAAAGGGCGGTCCGTGAAAATATTGTCTGACATATTACCGGTCCGTGGTGCAAAAAAGGCTGGGGACCGCTGACCTTAGAGTTTCTGAATATAAATGCGCTCCACACTTTTCAGATTCCTATTTGGGGGGGGGGGGGTGAATCACTTTTCTTCCATCTCCCCATTATGTGGCGTCATGTTCCCGTCCGTCACATAAGATTCTGAGATGTTTGTGTTTGAAACATCGCAAAATGAATTAAAATCCTTAATTAGTTTTCTGTAACATTTAGGGTCAAAACTAACGATTATTTTAAAATCGATTAATCTGTCAATAGGCCTGTCGCGATAATCAATAAATCAATTAATCGCACGATAAATAAAAATTATCCACGTCATTTAATTTATCGGCTATATCGTCTCTAACTGTGTTTGTCTCCTTCTATTGATGACGCTGGATGAAAAGGCTGAACTCCGGTGCTATCCACTGACCCCGCCCCTTCCTCATTTTTGAGGAGGGAGGAGGAGTGGACCATCGCTCATCGATCATCATTTTGTGCTTCTGCAGCTTTAGAGCCCCATGAGGAGTTAGAGGAGTTAGCGAGGTAAAAAAAAACCCACATCATATGTTGGAGGAAAAAGCTCGAAATGGAACTGGTTTGAAAGCCAAGTGCAACAGCCGCAGTGTGGGAGTATTTCGGATTCAAACCAAATGACTGAGGCGAACTGCTGAACCTATGCGAGCCAGTATGTCGCATTTGTCATAAAACAGTAGCAACAGAGAGCAGCAATACAACAAACCTACACATGCAGCTAAAGCACAACCACCCAGCAAAGTTTCTCCAGCTGGAAACAAAAAGTACAAGCGGTGGCCCGTCTGCGTATTCAAGTTCGCGACAGTCCACCATCACTGAAGCAATTAATCGACAGGCAGCATAAAAAAAGGACGGAGCAAAGTAACGCACGCTCACAGAAAGCGTAGTTCATTTAATTGCTAAAGAGACGCTTCCATTTAATATTGTTGAAAAGCCGACATTTCGAAATATGTTGCAGACATTTGATAGACAGGATGAACTCGCCAGAAAGCATACGTATCACCAACGTGATATTTTGTACATACGTTTTTATTTTTACTGTGGTTTTATCTTGTGTTTAGATTTTATTCAAGTGTATTTTAAGTTAACAGAGACTGAGAGTCCATTTGATTTTTATTTCTCGTTTTATTTTGTTAACCAGTTCCAGTGTTAAGTGTTCTGTTGAAAATAAAGTGTGTTTATCTTTGGCAGGAAAATACATGCATTATTACGTCATTTCCATTAAATCAGTGTAAAAAGGTCTTCAAACAATATTATCGTTTATCGCAATAATTGTTGAGACAATTAATCTTTCTGCAAAATTTGTTATCGTGACAGGCCTATTTGTCAATAATTTTTTTGATTAATCGAATAATAATCGATTTTTCTTTAAGGTTCCTTAAAGGAGGTTTTTCTACAAAATGAAAACAGGTGAAATAAAAAACTTGAGGAGTTCTGGATAGAGCATACTGACAGAGAAAAAACTATTTAAATGGAAAATGTTTATATATATTTTTTTTTTACAATTTTGATATAGCTACTGCTCTAAATGGGTCGCTCTGTCAGCTGAAGGCAGATTTTACAGTCTCTATTCTCTAGTTAATGATTGCCACAGGTTTGCCTGCTGTATCTAAAAGT
>NW_015151672.1:119739-122966 GCF_000732505.1 Cyprinodon variegatus
TCCACCGATGGATTAATTGGGTTATTATTTAACATCCTTATTTTGCTTTAATTGTCTCCACGTCTTTCTCCCTGACCGGTCAGTTTGTTCCTTAGCTGCTTGTTAAACCAAGCTGCCCAGATGGGCCATTTAGTAAATGTTTGCACTGGATTATATCAGGAGGTATCAGATTAAATGGGCATATAGACGCCACACTTTTTTATTTGCCCCCGAAAACCCCACAGAAACATTATGTTAGTTTATGACACACAATCTCACTAACATAGGTGGAAGTTTGTAGGTGCAACATGACAAAGGGAAGAATGCCTCACTGGAGCAGCGTGTTTAGGATCTGTAATCTTTGGGAATTGACTGTAATAAACACCAAAAAGCAAACATAAAGTCAGAACATCATAAAAAGGATTATTTTACCTATTGGGCCGACAGGTTTCTTGATAAACCGTCCTGCAGCAAATGCTTCATCAATTGCAGCGATTAGATCGGGTACGTTATCTCCAAAGCGCTTGAGCTTGTTGGATCGACTGGCGAGGAGCTGGTTCTTTCTCTTCATCTTGGACTCGTAAGCAAACTGCACCGTCTTTGCTTCAACCCTGTTAAACAGGAGAGGTGACAGAGGTTACTAAACAGTCAGGGAGTGAGTTAGACACCACAAAGGGTTTTCTTGTACCTCAGCTTGTCTTGCTCTTCTTTTCCTTTCAGGAGAGCCTGCTGTTTCTTCTTGATGTCTTCATTCAGCTGCGAGCAGGTCTTCTGAAGCTCAGCCAGCTGCTCTTTGAGGTCCCCCAGAGTCGCACGCCGTTTGGAACGTTTGGCGTCTTTGCTGTTGATCAGCTTCTCACTGATGGAAAAACAAACATGGGATGTAGTTTGACCGAATAAATCTAAGCTAATAAATAAAAGAATGGAGCGTCTGCACACCTTGCTCTGGCCTTGTTAATTTTCTCCTGCAGAAGGTTCTGCTCTCGCTCTGTTTGTTTAAGTTTATTCAGAGCCCGGAAATAAACAAGCTAGGAAACACAATTCTTGTATAAATAAAACACTAAGAACTCAGACAATCATTTATACAAAGAGGGCGCCTCCAGTGCATACCTCCTGCTCTTTGTGAGCTTTGTTAGTTATCTTTGCTTGCTTTTTGAAGGTGAGATTATCCTCTCTGAGGGACTTCTGCTCCTCTCGCAGACCATCGGCTCGCTTTTTAATGACCTGCAGCCTTTTCTCTGTTTCTGCTAGTTTTGACTGTATGAAGACAAAATAAAAGAACAGAAGCTTCCCTGAGAACAATGTGATCATTTGGTTATAAATTCTTGAAACATTAATAAACAGACTTGGAAAGTTTGAATAAAGTGGGATCAATGGTTTTGTACCTGACAGAGCTGCAGGTTATGCTCATGCTTTTTGTTTTTCTCTTCCTTTTTAATGTCCTCCTTCAGCTGCTCTATGGACTGCTCCTTGTCCCTGACCTAAAGGGAATCAAACATTCAGGTTATTTACACCAACCTGTTAAACATCAGCCCAGTGGGAAAAGCAGGAAACATCCACCATAATTCAGACTATGGCTGTGAATCTGTGGGATTCCCACGATTCGATTTTTTTCCCCGATTCTTTTAAATCCAAACGATTCGATTCAGAAACGATTAATTTACGATTCAAAACGATTCTCAGGATCTATTCCGGTCTGCTGGCATGAAAGAAGAGTACATTTATAAAGACTTTATAATTGTAAATGTTTTATTTACCAACTGCAATAATGTAAACACCGAAAGGTATGTTGTCTCGGATTTATATTGCTCGAATTTTTTTACTTGTACAAATACAACACTATGTCTTTGAGGCTTACACTCAAGCTACTTAAACTGGAGGTAATAAAACTGTTGTAATATAAATACCATTGGTAGGCTTAGGCTTTATCGTTGCAATCTCTGCAAATCGCGGTTGAATTTCTTTTTCTTCGTCCTCCATACTTTAGCGGCAACAAACACAGTAGCTCACACTACACGCCACTCTGTAGCCTGCTAGGCTAACGCCTGCATGCTTGTGCAAAGCTCACGCTGCTCATTGGTTTCACCAAACACTACGGTGCCTGATGAGGCACATCCGCACCCACAAAAAAAAAAAATTGCTTTTAAAGAAAATGAGAATCGATTCTGAATCTTTAAATGTGAGAAACGCGATTTGAGCTCAAATCTTTTTTTTTTCTTCACCCCTAATTCAGACAGTTCTTTCTTCTTTATTTATAAACAGCTCAGAGAGACTCTGTTTGTCTGCAGGATTTTCAAGAGTAAACAGCCTTATATTTCAGTCAGAAAAATATAGAGAAACATGAACAAGTTCCAGCATCATTTTTTCTTATAAGATAGTCAAGATATTTACTTAGATAATTTACTTTTAGGATCCAAACAAAACCTACGGAGAACCGGATATGAGATGTTATCTGGAAATATAAAGAGTTTACTGACTACCTGATGAAGAACTAAAGCAAATTCAATTCAATTCAAATTTAATTTCTTGAGGGGGAAAAAAAGGGATTTGGGAAAATATTACAAACAGATGTTTGGTTACTTCTTGGAACACAGAAAAACGGTAAATATGAAAAGCGACTGAAGTTAATGAAGGTAAAAAAAAATGGAGAAGACAGATGTCTTCCCATGAAAGTTGCATCTCTGTTCAACTTTATTTTATAAAAGCTAATTTCTTCACTTCTAAGTGAGAAAAACCAAAGTCTGACCCTAAGTTCCCACAGACAGAACACAGTCAGTGAGTTGCGGTAAGGACCTAGGAGATAAGAGGCTGACAGATAGCCCTAGCAGGGGGTCAACAGCCGGACCCTCAAGGCCACTACAGCTGCTGTAGTTTTACATTTAATGCAGACTCACCTGTCAAAATATTAACTGCTCTCTCAACAGTGATTATAGATGATAGAGCAGAGCCTGTTTTTTCAGTGTTAAGTCCCGTTTCTCTCCTAGACAGGGCTCAGCTTTTACTGTGACTAATATATCTGCTACCTTTCATCCCTTCTGACATGAAAACAGGCTTAAAATTCATCAGCTTCTTTCCCACAGAGCTACCTGAGGAGCTAGTTAACCGTTAACTTTTCTAACATAGAAAATATTTATAGATCAGTGCTTCTGAGTTAGTTTTAATTTTCTGCAGCTCTCCTTGGGAGAAAGCAGCTCACACTGAGCCTGGCTCTGCTGAGGTTTCTTCCTGTTAGAAAAGGAGTCTTTCCT
>NW_015151672.1:124751-126195 GCF_000732505.1 Cyprinodon variegatus
CTGCTTAGAAATTAAGTGTTAACGAGCAGTTGGACAGGTGTACCTAATAAAGTGGCCGGTGAGTGTAAGCTCTAATAATTGGCCCAAAAATACCTGCAGCACATATGAAGGATCACAATAATCGGTATTCATCAATCAATATCTAGTTAAGAATTGGCGTCCCAGAATGCAGTGATTTCAGCAGCTAAATACTGTAGTAAATGTGATCTCTTACAACTGAACTGCTTAAAAACTTGAATCCTCTGCTGTCTTACGCTTCATCTATTTTATGCAAGTGTTAAATACTCTTGATTTTTGGATGTGGAAATGAATGTAGAAACTGCAAGCAACAAGCTAAAAAAATAAAAAATAAAAAATACCATAGTTTAAAAAAGCAGATAAGATAAGCTGTTACCAAACACCAGGCCATATTTTTCTTCAGGTTCTCCAAGGTCTCCGTCAGATCGCTGAAAGATGACAAGCTTTCATATCGCTCTTTCTTCTGTAGGAACTCTTGCTTTAGGTCCTTGAGGCTCTGAACACAAAACAAAAGATAAACACAATCTAGTTTTTTATATATATAAACATCATTAACGGGCTGAACTTTTATTAGCAGCAGATTCATTCCTTAGCCACCCCTGAAAACAGATCTTTTAGCGTGTTTCACAAGAGAACAATTAGTGGAAACAGCAGAGCGGAAAAACAAAACATGGAAACGGAAACCTCTGACAGTTTTAAGTAGTGCTGCCACTAACAGGCGTGAATTTGAAGACTGGCTGTTAAAGACCAACCAGGTGGTCTAACGGACAAAGCAAACACTCCTTACAGAACAGATATATGTTAGAAGATTATAAACAACTTCATTTTTATCTCTCTTTGATATAAAGCCTCCAATCAGAGATCTGCTTCCAAAATGACTTGGTCTACTTGACCTGATAAACAACTGGTAGAAGCTGCTGGTTGAACAGATAATTCAATCTAATCACAAGGTAATCCTAACTAGGAGTTAATTCAAACGCATTAAATTTGAAAGTAAGATAGGATTAGATTTAAATTGGCTAAACTGGGGTTAAATTATTTTGGACATCATTGGATTCTACATGTAATTGAATATAAATTGAACCTGTTTATGTTGTAAATAGTGTTCTCACCAATTTAATTGGATTTCAGTTACAGCAGTGTGATAAACCAACTTAGACTGAGTTTTAACAAAGGTAAGAAATCAAATTTATTTATATCTTATGTCTTATGTTGTTCTAAAAACTCCTGCGAAAATTATTATTTTTAAAAGGACAGTCCAGTTCATTTCCTAAAAGGGGAACGCTGCTTATCTCTAAAAATAGACTGAAGTAATTATATTTTAGCACATCTATAAACAATAAAATCATTTTGTAATATTATTTTTGAGTGATAATTAAGAGCAATGAAAATCCATCCATCATCCCTCCATCCATCCATCCATCCA
>NW_015151672.1:126206-129026 GCF_000732505.1 Cyprinodon variegatus
GTCTTGTGATCGTTTCAGTGTGCTTGATGTGGATGTAATCTCTCTTCATCTGCTCGAGTAAAGTTGCTTTCATGAAGAACTAGAAATCATGAGACGCCGCATTAGTTTAAAATGGCAACAGCAAAGCCGACCCATTAAAAAACAGAAGCTAGCGTACCTTATATTTGTCCGACTCATTTTTTGAATGCAGGAACTGTTTGCTCATTTCTTGGCTTAGAATAGATACTGGGTTATCCAACTGGAACGCACAAGAATAAAACCTTTCATTGATACCTTGAACCACAGACTATTAAAAGAAGCAGATTTCTAATTGTTACCTGGATGTTAAAGTGGTCTAAAACTGCTATCAGCTCTTCCTTTTTGTTTGACACCAGTTGACCTGTATACCAAAACATAAATAAGATTCTTTGTTAACAGCAAAGAAAAAAGAGGTATCGGCTCACCGTAACCAGCTCAGGAACAATCAAATAACTACATTTTCTTTTATAAAGTTGGTATAATTTATTTGTAGGCATATTTAATATAATCACTGTAACTTTTGTAATATGGCACTATTTCGCCACTAATATGACGTTTCTTCCTGTTTAAAAGGAGTTTTTCCTCTCCACTGTCGCTACAAGCATGCTTGGTGTGAGGGATTGTCTTTAAGTCAATGAGTCGATGCAATCAGCTGGTTTTCCTTAGATAGAAAACTTTGAATCAATGAGACTGGATGATCTGATGGAATAATAAAGTGCCTTGAGATGACATGTGTTGTGAATTGGCGCTTTATACTTAAACCGAATTGAACTGAAAACAAACGGCTCCAAATTATACAGAGCTTTACAAAAAAACAATCCAGTCCAACTGGATTAGATTAGATTAGATTAGATTAGATTAGATTAAAGGTACTTTATCAATGCTGAGTGAGCCGCTGAGCTCCAATTGTATCAGAAACAAAGCAGACAATAAAAGACTTTTGTGTAATAAAATATGTTATATAAAAACAGCAGTAGATTTATTTACAGACAGAACGATATAAAGAGTTAAATGACCGATTGAATGGAATATCAAATCCAGTTTATTTCAATATAAATATCGCTTCACATCTTGTTTCCTTCACTATGAAATTGTGCCCGAAATGTTAAAACAGGGTTTTGTCAAACCATAACACATTCTCTATAGTTTACTGATATTTTAGTAAAGACATGTGGAGAAAGGACTGTTACAGCATTGAGAATACAGCTAGTAGTTATTGGAAAGTCCTGAAGCTCCTTCAGCTCTACTTTCAGCCTCTTCCCAGCATCCCTGACCAGTTTCAGCCTAACTTTTTCTAAACAAACAAAAATATATAGACAAGCAAACATTGTAGACTGTAACTGATTGCCTAAGTAGGCCTCCTTTGTTTGTGATACTGCAAGTTGGTTTACTACGCAGCCTTACTTTACAGCAATGTATCATCCTTTAAAGTTACCTTTAAAGCAAGGGAGCTAAATTTTTCTCTGTTTCTAGCCTCTAAGGTTTGCCAGTTAATGTGACCACATTTTATTTAGCATTTAAAGCTTTTTCTTGAAGTAAAATTAACAATAACTGCAGATCGGTCTCAAAGGAAGACCAATGAACTTTCCCCAAACCAGGATTAATGGAAAACAGTAGTTTTAAACATAGAAATCGAGCTTTTCTGCATTGATAAAATTAATGATCACTATTTATTACTGTAAAACAGGGAGGTGGTGCAAAACTATACAGAGTATCTGCAGTCCAACAAGGAGGTGGAATTAGGCTAAAGTTATGCAAAAATCTAATCCAAAGATAAACCCAAGCCTCATTGATGTTAATAAATGTAATAGAAAGCATCAGCCTCTGTGTATCTGTGAAAAATTACCTGATTTGTTCTTGAGTTTGTAAGTTCGAGATCCATCGCTGGATATGCGTTGTTCAATAATGATGTAGTCACCGTACAGATCCTTTTTGTAAGCATCTGCTCCTCTGTTTCTCAGTTTTACAGTTACATCTGCAGTACTGAGAAAAATAGCACACCTCCATCACTTTCTACCTGTAGCATTTCTATAGAAAGGCTAATCTATGGAAGTAAATCTGTGTCGCTGGGATTTAAATTAAAAATGTCACTGAAATATAAATGTTGTATGTTTGTGTTTAATCTTTCTGTGTTAAAATATATCCAGAAAACATTTTCAACCTTAAAAAAAATCATTGTCACTATATCTATAAAGTTGAAATTTTATTTATTTTCACTTCAAGCTAAAAATTCACATTACTATTTCACAGTTAATACATTTTCAATACCTGTTTTTTTTTTCAGTTTGACTTTTCAGTGTTAAAAAAGCAACATATAATTAAGCCTTTCAAAATTCAAACTCAATATTTTCAGCAACTGAGATTCAACTGGCTCAATTTCACTGTTAAATTCAGCGTCTAAATTCAGTGTTAAAAGGGAAAGGTTACTTCAGGTCACAGACATTAGCAATGGATTGTGGCGTCCAACGCCCAGCCAATCCCGTTACAGTTTCTGAGTCATGTGTAGTATTGCAACAGGTTGCAACTGGAACAAATTCACCGATGCGTCAGCGTTAGCTTGCATGACCGCCGTCTCCGTGATGCTGGTTTTCCCATAGACATATATGTCTATTGCTGCGTTCACACCGGACGCAGCTGGCGCGACAGAAGCAGCGAGTTTACATGCAAAGTCAATGGTTGACGCACGTCAAGGCGCAGCAAAAGGTCCCGCGCATCTGAGCAGCTGAAGCAGCGCGTCGGGCGCGTTTAAGCATCTGACGCTCATGGCGCGCCGCAAACGCGCTGCTGCTCGAGATGGAAAAA
>NW_015151672.1:129834-130932 GCF_000732505.1 Cyprinodon variegatus
TTTTTCCATCTCGAGCAGCAGCGCGTTTGCGGCGCGCCATGAGCGTCAGATGCTTAAACGCGCCCGACGCGCTGCTTCAGCTGCTCAGATGAGCGGGACCTCTTGCTGCGCCTTGACGTGCGTCAACCATTGACTTTGCATGTAAACTCGCTGCTTCTGTCGCGCCAGCTGCGTCCGGTGTGAACGCAGCATAAGGGTTTTCCTTCAGTATAAGCGGCAGAAATGTCCCGTCACGCGACTAACATACTGTAACGGGATTGGCTGGGTGTTGGACGCCACAATCCATTGCTAATGTCTGTTACCTGAAGTAACCTTTCCCTTTAACATTGAATTTAGACGCCGACTTGAACACAGTGAAACTGAGCCAGTTGAATCTCAGTTGCTGAAAATATTGAGTTTGAATTTTAACAGGCTGAAGTTTTTTAAATGCTGCTTTTTTAACAGGTATTGAAAATGTATTAACTGTGAAATAGTAATGTGAATTTTTAGCTTGAAGTGAAAATAACAAATAAAATTTCAACTATATAGATATAGTGACAATGACTTTTTTTTTAGGTTGAAAATGTTTTCTGAATATATTTTAACACAGAGTAAGTACAAACATACAACATTTATATTTCAGTGACATTTTTAATTTAAATCCCAACAGCAGTTTAACTTCCATACTAATGGGATTCACCACCAGCTTACTTTTCTCCACTTTTTACAAAGTCCTTCAGTGACAGCCCTCTGTTTGTCATAGTGGCCTTTCCACCGAGGCCCACAATCAAGCCGGTCAGAATGGCACTTTTTCCACCTGGGAATAAAACGCCACAAGCAGATAAAGGTCATCGAATCAGTGCATGTAAAGCGAGTCAGTCACTGTTATGCACAGAACTACAGGAAACACCAGAGGACAGGAAGCACATTTTTGCAAATGACCCATAAGTGAGGCTACACACTTACTGTATATCACCAATGTTTACTACAGCTAAAATTAACTTTCACCTTATAGACACATAATAATGCTTTATTTTAAACTATCTCACTTATACAGTAAGCAGAGATGGCAAAAGTACTCACTTTCTGTACTTTAGTAAAAGTACAGATACTTGTATT
>NW_015151672.1:132416-133467 GCF_000732505.1 Cyprinodon variegatus
TACAACTAAGCTTTAATTAAGTGTAATGTCTGTTGTTTTGTTTCACTTCAAAGATGGACTCTCCTCAAACTATAGAATGTGTGAATATCTAGAACACACCAGTGTGCTTTAGATGTACTTACTCCCATTGTTCCCCACAATAAAATTCACATGGGGCCCAAACTGAACCGGTCCGAGAGAGTGGTGGCACATGAAGTTCTTTAAGGAGATGCTTTCAATGAGCCCAATGTCCCCCTAAACACAGAGGAAAACATCATTCATCATCTAACGACATGATGGAACGTTTAAAAAAAAATAACATAATGAGAGGTTTACAGAGAAAAGGAGCAAACAAAATAGATACCGAGAGGGAGGGAGTGAAGATGTTTGATGGTAATCCCTGATGGTTTGTGTCTGTTGCATTATTTTCAGCTCCTGCAGCTGTCAGTCGCCGGCTCTTCAGAGTAGCTGCATCAACGATCACGCTGGCTTTACGCTTACTCATTCTGAAAGGGTCACTGAAAGAAGAGCGTATCAGTTTCAAGATGGGAGGAAGCACCTCCATTGATTTTCACACGCTGTGGATTACATTATAAAGGAATAGAACATTAATGCTACCTTCTGTATCTACGTAAACCAAGCTTATGTTATTTGTGTGTTTAACTGAATAAGTGGAACTTTGAGCGATGCAGGATAATGTTGAAAGAGGTTGATGATGTCGTTTCCACTGCAAAGATAGAATAATGGTAATTTGTTAGTTTTCACCAAACAGTGACCGCTCTTCCATCCACATGACAAGTCAAGTACAATTTAAACGGAGAGTAAAATTGCTAAGTTGTCTGAATTTTCCATATGGATTTGTGGTCTAAATGATATTTTAAATTGTTTTGTACAAAGAAATGTTGTTGTTGTTTTTTTACACAATATCATATAGATGTCTGAAATGGTGAAATATATTAGTTTTTATGGAGACCTGCCACTCATTAAAGGAATAGTACACCCAAAACATGATTAGCCTTCATTTTCTACTCACCCCCATGCTGAACAACACTCTGGAGTACTTTTTTGATAT
>NW_015151672.1:136282-137347 GCF_000732505.1 Cyprinodon variegatus
CCTAGATGGTTTTTCAGCAGTTGTCCATCACATTTTCTTTTTTATTGAAACATTATTCTGTTTTTATGTTTTTGTTGTGAAAATAAAATAAAATAAATAAAAAAATAAATAAAAAAGTACTGTGAAGACTTGGACACAATATGTTTTAGGTTTTTTTTTGTTTTTTTTTTTGCATAATGAGTATCTGTGAACAAAGGCGTAACGTTCTGAAGGACCGGTGTGGACATATCCCCACCCACCAACTCTGGCCTGGAGACAGACCCCACCAATAACCCCACCATTTACCTTAACCTAAGGTAACAGAGGTTGGCTGCAGCTATCTGTGTTCAGAGCGTTTTTCTTGACTCTCGGTGTAATATAATCGGATCTGTCGCTTTGAGACATCTGATTTGTGGTCGCATTTCACTGACATTCATAGTATCTACGTGGTTGGAGGAGAGACACACGGCAGCACTCAGTCAATTTAACCGGCAGCTGCTTCTATATATATTTTGTTTAAGTAAAAGAAAGGAGACGACTGGTTTAAAAATTAGAGAAAAATCTGTTTGTCAGACTGACAGAGCTTCTCAGCAAACACAGCAACAGACTATAAGTTTATACAAGTTAGAATTATATTGCAAGAAGTTTGAGAAAACACAGTTTAAATGTTGTGTTCTGTAAAAGCGGGGCCTCTCAGAGGACCATGACTCCTAGTTACAGTTTTAAATGAACACACGTTTTCTTATTGTGCAGACAGAATCAGACTGCAGAGC
Source organism: Cyprinodon variegatus (assembly GCF_000732505.1). Taxonomy (NCBI): domain Eukaryota; kingdom Metazoa; phylum Chordata; class Actinopteri; order Cyprinodontiformes; family Cyprinodontidae; genus Cyprinodon; species Cyprinodon variegatus. The sequence goes on from NW_015151672.1 coordinate 137,035, forward strand.
TTCTACATATATGGAGATTCTGCTTCTGGCATCATTATATTAGAGGTTTATACATTTTTTTAAAAAAGAGCACAGAGAGAAATAGTGAGAGCTGCAGATTTAAAGGTGAAACAGATTTACTGGGAAATGCAACATGCAATAAAATATATTTCCAAGTTTACAGAAGGTTTACAGAAAAAAACTATGCTATGCTATATTTAAAATACAACAAGTCCATATTTTTCTGGATGGATGGATGGAATTGAAATTGTACTTCTAAGGATGCATGATATATCGATTTTGGCATCGGATGAAACTGTTATTCATATATATA
>NW_015151672.1:138590-151924 GCF_000732505.1 Cyprinodon variegatus
TGGCCGATGTCCGATATTCAGTTTTAAGGCCGATACCGATAGGGGGCCGATTATATCGTGCATCCCTAATATTTAATGTACTAAAAGTTATCTAACTATCTAGAAATATAAATATTATTGTGTTATTGTACTCTTGTGTTGTCAACAAAGTAGGCATTCAATAAATATATGTTTGAGCTAATCTTTGGAAAATAAAAAGCTTAATGAAAGGGTCCGGGTGGAGTAACTGTGGCGTTACCCGGGTGTCGCCACCAACTTTCATTACAAACCTTTGACTGTGAATCAACATATTATCTCCACACTTACTATGGGGATTAATATGACCTGTTACTTTACTTATAATGTTACTTTTTCTGCCTAAATCATTTTATTTTGGGAAAATATGTGAAATGTTCCAAGTTTTGTATACTGTTTGGTAACAAGGCGATGCTTTTAGCTACTCTACCTTGAACTCTGACCTTACCGCTGTGGTTCTTTGGTCCTTATGACACTGTGTGTTCACACATGTTCCTGAACCTCACAGGCCTTCAAAGGACGGCTGGATTCATATGTGGAAAACATTACATACATCTGCTTATTAATCAGATCACATCTGGAGGAAAGTGTTGAATTTATATATTGATTATGGAAATGGATTTCATATTATCTCAGAAAACAGGATTTAACACTAATATACATCACTTTCACTTGAAAAGCGTTTATATTTTAACCTTTACTTAAAAAATATTGTAAGTTTTGATCTAGACAAAAAAATACACCAAAACATAAAGTTCATAGTGACAAAATAGGATTCTGTAAACTATATAAAAACCACAGTAGGTTTATAACATTTTATCCCCGAAATAAAAGCAGTAATTGCACTAAATCGTGGTGTCTAACTATTTCTTTAAGTCGTGAAGTTCACACCTTTACTTTAGCACCATCACATGTTGATATAAGAGAGATCAAATGCAAACTTGCCTATAATTAGTTCCAGTGTAATAAAATGCTAATCTGTGGAGCTAAATACAACAGGTTATAGATAGGCAGGGAGATATAGGTTTCTCTACAGTGACCGATCTAATACACATGCACCTTTAAACCTGTTGGTTCACTCATGAAGCGCCTTTTTATTTCACCACCAAGTTTTTCTAAACGCAGAAACAATCATCGTGACGGACATAAACCAAAGAAGAAGAAGATTAAAAGTGGGAAAAGTCTTTAGCTCAAAGCTTGGAAATTAACTGCAGCAACATTCTTACCATGATTTGGAGAACCTGAGAGAACAGCAGCCGTCCACAATAACACTTCTGGCACTTCCTGCTTGGACTGTTGGAAGGAAACCACAGCAACACGGAACTCAGAGCGCGTCCTCTGATTGGCTGACGGCCCACCTGCGAAAACGCGCGAGAGTCTGAAACCCGAGTTGTCTCTTTTTGTTTTTCTTTTTATCGACTAAACATGTAACGGGTGAAGCTTTACCAATTCAGAGGTTAATACAGGTATTTATCCAAATATATTAAAAGCGACTTTCATTTCAGACTGATGACGCGCTGCTCGTGCCGAGTGAGGCGTTAACGATCGAAGCCTTTAAAAACCCAGAGTTCCTGAACGCACCACCAGCCCAGTAATGCCAGAGGAGCAAGATGCAACGCGCAGCTTGCAGCACGAATGGTAAGGCAAAATAAAAATTAACCCTGAAGTTAAAAGTACTCAGAGGATATCAAATATCAGATATCTTTATTGAAAACATCAAAGTAAAAGAATGTTATTATTAGAAGCAAACCAACAGTTGACTCCACATGCAAACAGCAAAAAAATTAAATAAAATGGAAAGTAGGTCTGGGGAAATAAAAAATAAAAATCCTATGGAATCCAAAATACCTCTTTAAATGTAAAAAAAAATAAAATAAAAATTGAGGCCGCACAAAATGATTTCAATGGCTTGAAATTATGTTTGCTTCACTGTCACACCTGTAGAAACGAAAGGGAAATTGCTTATTAAAAAAGTGGGCGTTTTGCTGAAAGTTGCAAAGCAGGAAAATGCAGCTGTGTGAGATTGCTTGTTCATCTGAGACATTAAGAAGTCCTCTAAAATGCAGAATACATTTGTTCCCATATGGGCCAAAATGGGATATGGGATAAAAAAAATAAAAAATAATAACCAAACTACTTTAGCACAGAGATTTAGGTTTAATGCTACATTTGTATAAACTGCAATATGAAACAGTCACTGTATGAAATAAGGTAGACATTGATAAAGTAATAAAAGAGAAAATGTTATTTTCCATGCATATTCATAGGCCAATGAGGCCATAAGTAGCTTCAGGCATTCCTAATGGCGCCATCTAGCTTAAAGTTGGACATTAAATGTAATTGACACAAAATAGATCATTTCCGAAATAAAAATGTAGGTGCACTGCAAAACCTTGAAATCTAAATGGGTAATGTTTTCTTAAAATTATTGCATTTTTTTNTTTTTTTTTTTTTTTTTGTTTTTCCATGTCATACAACACATGGTGAAATGTGATATCAATAAATGTTGACTGTGAATAAATTTGATTAACATCTACCCAGTTTTCATAACTGTGCATCCCAAATAACGTTTAAGCAGGTGTAGTACTATTAGGTCCTTATTTATGTGTTCAATTGTTCAACACTGATATAATATTCTAACTTAAAATGTTGTGTTCTCTGGCCGTAAATAGAAAATTAAAAAACTGACAAACATAAAGGCTTGGAAACAGGTAAGTTAATTGAAAAAAACTAACTTTCAGACAATTTAATTCTGCATTTTAATTGTTAAAAAGTATTTTTACAAAACTGCATGTAAAAAAAATAAAAAATAACCAAACTACTTTAGCACAGAGATTTAGGTTTAATGCTACATTTGTATAAACTGCAATATGAAACAGTCACTGTATGAAATAAGGTAGACATTGATAAAGTAATAAAAGAGAAAATGTTATTTTCCATGCATATTCATAGGCCAATGAGGCCATAAGTAGCTTCAGGCATTCCTAATGGCGCCATCTAGCTTAAAGTTGGACATTAAATGTAATTGACACAAAATAGATCATTTCCGAAATAAAAATGTAGGTGCACTGCAAAACCTTGAAATCTAAATGGGTAATGTTTTCTTAAAATTATTGCATTTTTTTTCTTGAATTGAGGAGGTGAGACCCTTTGCCAAAGGAACAAGACAATTTACATTTAAAATAAGAAAAAAAAAATCAATTGCATTGCCTTATTTTTAAGTGTATAAATTATCTTATTTACCCATTAAAATGAACAGTTAATAAACTTGATCGAATAAACTTTTACTTATTTCTAGATCTTTTTTGCAGTGTGGCAACATTGAAGTTGAAATGTAAATTGTGAAAATAATCAGTGAGAGAAGATCAATCGAATATTTTTTTTAACTTTTATATATTTTCTACACAATCAGATTGACCTCCTCTGACTTGCCTTGCATTCATTCTTTGAAACACAAAATCTGCCTGAATTTAGAAAATTGCTAAGACAAATGAGTATGAAATCATGCTCACTAAATCTAGATTTTGTTTTAAACTGGTAAACTGTTTAATACTCCCATCTTTTGCTGAAGGCATTAATAATTTTCCCTTACCTTGACAGGATTTGGTCCATCTTTGAAGCCTGAAGGAGAACCCATTGATCCACTGGTCTTTCAACGGGATGCTTTTCAGGAAAGGCTTTCAAACTTGCAAAAATCCACCAGTCCCTCTCCTGTCAAATGGGTCGATGCAATAGGTAGAGACTTTGAGAAATGCATGGATTTGGGCTCTTCTTCTGTCTCTGGATTGAAACGTGTTGACAAGCCTGAAACATCTGAAAATGGCCTCAGACAGAACATGCTTTATATTCAGTCAGGATCTAAGCACTTGGCAGACTATTCTGGTCTATCAAAAGCTTGGAAGAAAATTCCTACTGAACTCCCAGTAGATGGGTATAACTACTCTATGCATGGCATTAAAGTGGGCAAAGAAGAGGATGTCCTGGTGATCTTTACTGAATCAGTCAATCACTTCTACTGCCAGTTGACAAGGAATTCACAAGTATTGGACAAACTCTGGAAGAGTATTTCAAACCTGCCCAACAAGCTTCAAAGCTCAGATTGTCAAATGAAACTCAACAGTATTTGCTTAGCCAAGTATAGTGACAATCAGTGGTACAGAGGTCTTATAGTACAAAGTTCCCCAAAACTCAAGGTGAACTTTGTTGACTATGGGGAAACCCTTGCTGTTCCTCAAACAGATATTCGCCCCTTCCCTCCTGAAGCAATCATTGCCAGGTCTGTCCCTGTTCAGGCTGTTTCACTTGGCCTATATAATGTTCCTCCAGATACACCACAGGAAGTCAACAAGTGGTTTGCAGAATGTGCTTTGGAGAAAAGTTTTACCATTTCAGTAGTGGAAAAAGGGAATGATGGGAAACTGTTGGTTGAGATGTTTGATGGATCCCTCAGTGTTAATGCGATGGTCAGGGATAAAGTGAGAAAAATGAGACTACCTAACAAAACGGCTATGAGTTCTAAGGATGGCGACCGGTTTGTCTCCAAGAAGGCCACTGTGTCAAACAAGGACTTTTCCCCACCCGAACTTGCAAGAGGATCAGTGTTGGACAACCCCAACACTGACATGTGTGCCACATATGTCGTTTCACCAGAAGTAAGGCAAGGGATGCCGTTGGACATCATTCTTGAGAACAGTGAAAGCAAAACCGACACTTTCATTCAGAGCTCCCACAGCGACATAGAAACTACTCGGCTTTCCTCTGACTCTTACCTAAAGCAAGATGTAGTCGGCCTCATGTACAGGTGGCCAAATATTTGCAAAAACATGATTCTGGATGTGTATGCTTCTTGCATTGCTGGACCACAGTACTTTTGGTGTCAACCTGCCAACACGGAGACCCTTGACAACGTGTTGTCACTTACTAAAGATGCTGCTAAGGCACAAGACATGATTTCACCTGAGCACTTTGAACCTGGTAGTCCCTGCCTTGCTCTGTTTTCAGAAGACAACCAGTGGTACAGAGCTCTAGTAACAGGGAAAGGAGACGAAACAGTCCATGTCTTGTTTGTTGATTATGGAAATGAGTGTGATGTTGAGAAAAAGTATATAAGATCCCTTCCTAAAAACCTGCTAGAGATTGCTCCTCAGGCATTTCTGTGCTGTTTGGAGGGTTTTGAGTCCAAGGGCTCCTGGGATGAAAAGGTTTACGATGAGTTCTACAGTATCATAGTTGACAAGCCACTTAAAGTGATAGTTGCAGCCATGGATAATAATTCAGAGATCGCAGTGCCTCAACATGCAGTAACCACACAGTGTGACGAGATTGTGGTAAATAAAGTACTAGAGAAATATTGGAAGCCATCTTCTGAAGAACATTCTGGAGATGATGTGGAACAAACCCAAACTTCCAAAGACCTTTACAGCGGTGACATTTATAACCCTGATGCCTCCAAAGAGAATATGACCGTGTCTATGTTCAAGCAACCAGAAGTTATCAGGGCTAAAACGGAAATGGTTTACGCATCCTGTATTTCAGAGCCAAAATTCTTCTGGTGTCAATTTGCAGATACTGAGGATTTAAGCAAAGTGTCACAAGAAGCTCAAAAAGCCGGAGAGGAACAAGACGATGTGACATTCTCTCAGAGTCTAGGACCGGGCAGCCATTGTCTTGCTCTGTTTCCTGATGACAAACAGTGGTACAGAGCCTTGGTAGTCGAGAAAAGTAACAAAATATTTCATGTCCTTTTTATCGACTATGGAAACGAGTCAGACATAGACGTTCAAGATGTAAGACCTTTGCCTCAGAGTCTCCAGGAGATGGCACCTCAGGCCTTTCTGTGTCGTTTGATGGAATTCGACGAGTCTAAGGGTTCCTGGGATGAGCAGGCTTATGATGTCTTCTACAATCTTCTTGTTGATAAACCATTAAACCTGACAGTGGTCAGTGAGGAAAACTATTCGGAGATTCCAGTTCCCCAGTATTCAGTGGAAGTAGAGTGTGAAGGGGTCTCCATAAATGCATTAATGCAGCAACACTGGAAAGTATAGAGGAATGCATGTTGGAAAAAACCCTTCAATCAACTGATCTCATAGTGGTTCAGCTCAGTCAAAAATGCCTCCAGTTTGTTTGTATTATAAGAGGAGTAAAAGGCAAACACTCAAGCATATCCAGGAATAAGATGGAGCTTTTTTGACCATCTTCTCTTGATGAATCTTACTGATTGTATCAAAATGGAAATGCCTCATTGCTTCTTCTTGTGTGTTGGAACTTATACAAAATTAAATAAAGCTGTTCATAAAATATTAAACTGAAAAGCGATCATTGTTTTTTTGTGGTCCAACTTGTAAAAAAGGGGGAAAAAAATATATAGATTTTTTAATTAGCGTAAAATGTGATCGTTTTGCTTCTATATTCTGACAAAATAAAACCAAAAAAGGTTTCCTATTTGCTCTTATAACGGTGGCGTTGTTCTTTTAAATTAGCTTTGCTTTATTGGCAGCTCAGCTTTTTTTTTTTTTTTGTTTCTTCAGATCTTTTCCAACAATTTTACTGTTATAAAATCTTAAGATAGGGGGAAAAAGACCATTGGGTCTTCTGTATTGCATACTGATTTCTAAATCATGTCTAAAAATTGTTTCCTAATGGTTTTGTGAATAAAAATCGAAACTGCAATTTAGACCTACTGATTTAGTGTTCTGGTTCTTTAATTTTCTCAACTACAGCCTAAAAATCAAAGGGGGTAGAGAATGTGTGAACAGAAATTGAAGTCTTGTCTGGTTTTCACAATTGCATAAAGGTTAAGACTTTGGATCTTGATCTAACATGAATTGTTTTAATGTAAACTATTTCATTTTAGCTACAGCTTTAGTCATTCCTGTTGGGAAGGAAACCACCATCATGCTCTAAAGTCTCATCTTTTCTTTAAACATTAAGCTCTGTGCATCCTACGTTTAACTTTGATCTGCATCCCTGTGTAGGATGATTATGAAAGATAATTACTGCTATGTTCCACTGTTTAAATGATGGATTGTGGATGATTTGGTTTTCTGATTCAGCATTTTCATTTCTTTTTATCACTTAAGCACAAAATATTAAAACTCATATTCTTGACAGAAACTCGTTAACAAGGAATCTGCTAAGGAACATGAGGCCTCTGAACTGGAAATGTAGTGGAACAATTGGGGTTTAGGTCTCTCTCTCTTACAGTTGCTCACCCTTCATTTTATCCTTTAAGATGGGTAAGAAAAAAATGGCCACACAAATGTGGACCTTAGAAAAATGTATAAGAATAACATAATAGTGAACACTTAAATGACAAACAAATTTTTCTTTTTAAAATTAATGGAGAACTTCTGCTTGTATTCTATAACATTTATAACATAATGCCACGCTAAATATGTAGGGGTGGTGATAGCCATGCCAGGTGCCTTGGTCAAGGTCAATGACCGGCGTTTTAGGTTAATATACTATATTAATTAGGCTATTTATGCTTCCAAAAAAAAAAAAGATAAATTCCACCATCCTATTTTTTATTTTTTTTTTACAAATAGACTACTGGCATTAAGGGACATAAACCCAGTAGGTCAACGCAGAACTAATAGTCTTGAAGAAATAATATTTATTAACCTCACAAGGAGACTTCTCTCTGTTATGGATGCGGTACTGGAATGCAGTGCAACTTTCAGTAAATGGATATGTAATGCTTTGACCTGTCCAGCAGGCGGCAGTGTTCCATTCGGCTCAAATAATAACTCCGCCATTTTGGACCCATCAGAATAACTTCATTATTTTTCTTTGGTAGACCTCATAGGCTTAAAACTGTGACTACTAAGAGCTAAAGGTTGTTGGGATATATTAGGAAGCACATCAACATCTGATGGATGCATAAAAATGAACAAGCCGAAGGGTTTGTGAGCAACATCAGCTCCTTGGGGGGGTGTTTAGCAGCAGTACAAGTCAATGGCAATACGGTATCAACATTAACATCTAAAATACATTATATTCTTAAACTTGGCTGTGTTTTTATACATGCCCAACAAGCATGAAAATACAGCTACTGTGCATTTTTTTTTAAAATATTCATATTCCTTAGAATCAGAATCAGAAATACTTTAATAATCCCAGAGGGAAATGGATTCATTTTTTCCCCCCTCAAAACTTTACACATAATATCCAATAATTCTAATAATACATTAGAAATAAAAACAAAACAAAAGAAATCACATGTTCATCTGTATTCATAGCTTTTGTCATGCATCCCATTCTTAGCTAAAGGAGATGTTTCCACAGCTAATTTCTACATGTCGTAAAGTCATAACTGAAAAGGACGAAATGTGTTACATGTCACGGCTCAAACAGCATTTTCCCAAAGCACTAATGTGGGGATTTCTTTAGAGATCAGGGGACAATATTAACTGCTACCAAAAATTTGGTCTTTTAGGGTTTTCTGTTTAGAGTTTTGAAGGGGAAAGAGCTGAATGAGAGCAACTTGAAAAAGTAAGCGTCTTTTCTAAATAACACCCAGTAATATTTGAAGGAAAAAGATTGAACAGTTACTCAACTATCTGCTGAAGTAAAATCATGGAGCACTAAATCTAAAATGCATGACTGCATAAAAGGTATAACACATAAAGTGTATGCCTGGAGGGGAAAACCTTTTTATTTTTAAACATGTTGCAGGGATAACCCCTTGATTATTACGGTTGGGTGCATCAAATAATTAACTGATTTATCGAATTGATTGCAGATGTAAAGGCAATAGATTATATACATACTCAAACGACAAGAACGAGTTAACTTGTTGATTTGTATTTAACAAATCATGGAAAACTGTAAAATAAGGGAAAGTTCATGTTTTTGGTCCCTTACATTTCTTTCATCCTTTAGTCTTCAGTTTTAAAGCTTAAATATTCTGATTTCAGGAGAAATGTCAACACTACGAAAAATTTATATATTTTTTTTACAGCCAAAAGATGTATTTGGAACCAGAGTCTGGCTTTGATTTTCAATTAAGAATAGTATTGATGGTCGGATTGTTTAGATTATAGCCAATAACTGGTCCAATAGTGCATTCTGATGAAATAAATTAGGCCTACGGGGTTATCTACAGTCTATCTGTTATGGCGTCATGACATTTACCATCACTAACTTCCCAGTTTGTGTTTTTTTAATTTGGCAGGTTAAAAACCTTTTTTGATTTTATTTCTTCAGATCACTTTGTATTGCATCTTTCACAGGAGATACAGAGATGGTCAGGATTCTCATAGAACATTGAGCCAGGCAATGTCTGAGGACGGAGCACGGATGGACTCCTTCCCGCTATGCTGCGGAGTCCGGTCGGAAGATGCTGCACTCTCTCCATGCACCCATAGAGAAGAAGGACTGCTGTGGAGACAAACCAGTAAGGATAGCCGAAATATATGAACACCAAGAATGTGTTAGATTCCTTAAAAAGTATGACAAAAAGCCCACTTTTGATCCATTATTCTTTATTATTAATGATTATATATGTTTAAATGTAAATGTTTCATGTTTTTTTTTGTATATGTTGCAGAGCAGAGTCTGAGTACGAGGCCTACCGCAAGAAAACAGCTCTGGATGGCATTTCATTAGATGATACAGATGAGGAGTGGGTGCAGCAAAGCAAAGAACATGGAGAAGATGGTTTTGTTTCTAAAACCATCCAGGAGACTTAGTTTGCAGTATGCTTTAACAAAAACAGTTTTTAACATAATTTCTGCAAGGTGCAATGTGCAGTGATTTTTCACTTCTTATATGATAGTGTTGCAATGTTACTTTGAGCAGGCTTGACATTTGTCTAATCAAAGCTAATCAATAAAGAATATACAGAATACATGTATAAATACTTATGTACAAATAATAATGATCAATCATAGAGAAGAGTAAAGGTACATGATGGGCTTGGTTTATTTCTTCACTGTTGATTCCAGCTTAGTGGAGCTCTCACTGACACTGGATTCTGGAGACTGGGGCTTAGAAGAAACAAGACAGACATGAACAAAAAATAATGGTAGTTTGCAAACTTGCAATAGTATTGGATGAACACCTACTTTCTTTAGGTACCTCTGTAGAGCTTCACGGGTCTGCAGAAAGTACAGTGAAAATATTTATTGATGCTAAATCTAAACAAATGGGGTCCTACCATTTCTGTTAACTTACCATCTTGTCTCCCAAGCAGGTGGTCAACAAAATGAAAAAACCCTGCAATTGAAAGAATTAACTTTTACAGAAAATACTCCTTGTTAAAGGAATAGTACACCCAAAACATGATTAGCCTTCATTTTCTACTCACCCCCATGCTGAACAACACTCTGGAGTACTTTTTTGATATCTCAAATGCATCTGGAGATCTGGGAGGCTTCTTGCTGTCTGCTGACATTCAAATAATGGAGGTCTATGGCGCCCGAGGCAGAAAGGTCCATAAAAGTCCACAAAAAACGTGTCAATATTCCTCCATACTGCTCGTCCAATGTATTCCAAGTGTCCTGAGTGGGTAGCATCCAGAATTTACTCGAAACGAAGTCATTTAGAATGTTTTTAGAGCATAAACAGTAGTGTATAGGATTTCCTGAAAGCGCGCACCTGCGCGTTCATGACGCTATGGAAGCCGGCAGACCAAACCAGATAAAAGTGCGCATTCAGCGTCTGCTCTGCCGATAATGCAAGCGTAGAAGAAGAAATGTGCTGCTTACCTGTGCAAAGAAAGAAACAACGAAAGAAAAATGTCTGAGGACTTCAGTGTTAAGGAAGAGCATGAGTTCTTTGCCGAGCTGAATGCGCACTTTCGTCCGGTTTGGTCTGCCGCGGTTTCCGTAGCGCCGTGAACTCGCAGGCGCACGCTTTCAGGAAATCCTATACACTACTGTTTATGCTCTAAAAACATTCTAAATTACTTCGTTTCAAGTAAATTCTGGACGCTACCCACTCAGGACACTTGGAATACATTGGACGAGCAGTATGGAGGAATATTGACACGTTTTTTGTGGACTTTTATGGACATTTCTGTCTCGGTCACCATAGACCTCCATTATTTGAATGTCAGCAGACAGCAAGAAGCCTCCCAGATCTCCAGATGCATTTGAGATATCAAAAAAGTACTCCAGAGTGTTGTTCAGCATGGGGGTGAGTAGAAAATGAAGGCTAATCATGTTTTGGGTGTACTATTCCTTTAAGTTCTTAAATTGCATATATCATCTGAACTCTACCTGGAAGCCATTTAGCAGGTTAAAGATGTAGTTGACTGCGTAAGCTATGTCTCCGCTTGTGAGATCAAGAGCCAGCATGGCAAATCCAAAGATCCATGTCACGCCAAAGATCGGGGTCAGGAGGACAACGGTTCTAAGCACCGTTTTGGCAGCCGCTTTCTCCTCCTCTGCTGAAATATCCGTTTTTTTGCTGATTTCTGCGTGGTGACTTATGAGCTTCATGATAACCACAAGCATCGAGAAAATGTTGATGAAAACAATCACTCCGACTGGAATGATGAATGTGAAAATGCTTCCCTTAAAAAGTCCGGCATAAACCAGCCAGCAGGAGTCTTTTGAGTAGTACATGCCCTCCGCTCCACCATTGTTGGTGAGAAACGTGATAAAGACAATAAGCAAGGGGCAAACATAGCCGATCAGTAACGAGAACCTGAGGTAGTTTTTCTTGCTCACCTTGTGGAACAAAAAGACTGCTCGATGAAGGAGTGTGGCGCTCAGACAAAACATCCAAAAGAACATGGCCAGAAAGCAAAAATGCTTCAGGACCACGGAGGTCCGACACCAGAGGTCTGAAATCCCTTTTGGCTGAGAAGATGCCAAAAAGCAAAGGTCAGCAATGAGCAAACACAGAGAAATGTTCACATGGGCAGTGTGGCGTAAATATGAAGTGCTTGTCTTGACGACGTCGCTCCAGACAATGAACTCTATCGCGAGGTTGATGATGAGGGACAACACTGACACTGACAAAGCTGCATAGGTTACATAGGTTAAGCCAGGGACGTCCAGGGGCTTCTTGGACATTAGAATAGAAAATGAGGAAAGATGTTTACAGACGCAGCTGCTCTCCTTGAATGGCCCCAGCCATTCACATCCATCCGTTGACCACCGTTTAAGATTAGTGTCCCAAAACACACACTTTAACTCAACGTTGCGAGGTCTTGGGTTGATCAGTTTAAATTCAATGGTAATATGATCGATGCTTTTGTTTTCTGCAGTTGCGGAAACCACAATACTGTTAGGCTCAGATTCGTTTTTGTTATAGGGCAAATAGTTCTGCAGGTTTCTAAATGTAGCTGTTTTAACTTCACCAGCATTTGAAATAGAAATCGTGACATCGAAACTAGACACTGAACAGGTTTCCGCACTCTTGTTACAAACATCCACTATCAGATTTTCCTTTGGTATATTTGTTATGTTTGATCTCTTAATGAATTTCTCAACTGCAATCATGTAGGTCTCAGCAACTGTTGATGACTTGTTCTCAGGAGGAGTTGCATTCCATGAGCTTTCAAGACTCTTATTCAGCAGATGACTGGATGAGATTATAAAATTCTAAAAGCAAAAAAAAAAACATAATTTCATGTCATTATTTTAAATATATCTGTGATATATAACAAGCATTGTATATACACTACCGTTCAACAGTTTGGTGTCACCCAAACAATTTTGAGTTTTCCTGAAAAGTCACATTTATTCACCACCATACGTTGTGAAATGAATAAAAAATAGAGTCAAGACATTGACAAGTTTAGAAATAATGATTTGTAATTGAAATAAAAGCATTTTTTTGACATCAAACTTTGCTTTCGTCAAAGAATCCTCCATTTGCAGCAATCCCAGCATTGCAGACCTTTGGCATTCTAGCTGTTAATTTGTTGAGGTAATCTGGAGAAATTGCCCCCCACGCTTCCAGAAGCAGCTCCCACCAGTTGGATTGGTTGGATGGGCACTTCTTGCGTTCCATACGGTCAAGCTGCTCTCACAGCAGCTCAATGGGGTTCAGGTCTGGTGACTGTGCTGGCCACTCCATTACCCATAGAATACCAGCTGCCTGCTTCTGCTCTAAATAGTTCTTGCACAATTTGGAGGTGTGTTCAGGGTCATTGTTAGCCTGGGTGCCATTCCGAACTTAGTCCCGCCCACAAAGTTTGAGGTCGGGAAGTTCGGTCTGGCTCTGCTCCATAGTAGCGCGAGTATTATCGCCCACTGTCAGGCGATCCAATCAAATTGTCAGGGCGGGCTTTATACGATGATGGACAGATGACCAACAGTCACGTAATCAACCACGTGACCATTGCGCACTAGGGTGACCAC
>NW_015151672.1:153439-155063 GCF_000732505.1 Cyprinodon variegatus
ATTGTCACTACACTGACAAGTACAGAGCAATGAAATTGACTCTCTACATTTAACCAATGCCCTTGCAGAGCAGTGGGCTGCCATTGTGTGGCACCTGGAGACCTATAGATTCATTGGCTTTAGAAAGAATTGAGTTTAGCTAAATCATCTTGAGAATTTCATTGCTTCTAGATGGAGACATAACTGTTTAAATGTAGCAGAAGAGATAGCACAAAATCAAAAGTTCAGGGAGAGCACACATCAATAAAGATTTAAATACTCCCTGCTATTGTGACAGTACGGAAGCTGAGAGCCGTTGTGTCCCTCTGATAGTTTTTCACAAAAGTTTTCTCAAGAAAACAAGTTAATTTTCTCATTATTTAAAGATAAAAAGTCATTTTCTCATCATAACGAGATGATTGGTGTGTGTTAAAACTGATTACATCCTTCAATACCACAACAGCGGGAGAGGATTCATAGGTATAAACCATGGCAGGCTATGTGTAATTCTGTTACTAATACTGTGTTTATCTCTTAAGTAACAAGACGATGTTGTTGGTTTGATGATTTGCTTCCACTTCTGATTCATAAGCAATAAACCTATGCCTCAGACGCCTTAGCTCATGTTGTTTTTGAACTTATTTTCAAAAGCTGCCATTAATACTGCCTTTCCTGTAGAACCAAGAAGCCCTTAAAAATAATGTGTCTTATAACAGAGAAGCCTTAAAGAACTTTGGTATTAAAAGCATCACACCTGATTACTATCAGAAGAAATTCACCAACCAGAAGCAGTCATTAAAATCTGTGATCTAAAGCTTTGAATGTTGAACAACAGTGAACCTTCCCAACAGTACTCAGTTAGTCCCAAGAGCTCATTGGTGACTCAACCACGAGGCTCCAGAGAAGCCTTGTGGGTCACAGTGGCCAAAGTTAAGTGTTCATGATTCAACAATAAGAAAGAAGCTGGGTAAAAAATGAAATGAGGAAAAGAACAATACTGTAATATATTTTGAACAAAATATTACAGTTTACTTAATAATTCAAAATCTAAATGCTCTTGAATTATTAAGAGATGGTTGAGGTTTGACACTCACTTCAATTGATGTTCTATTCATCTGGTTTTGCCCTTGTAACTTATCTTCAATGGTAGAAATTACATCCACCGATGCTTCCAAGTTGGCATAACCAGGTAATTTTGATGTCGTAGTGATAGTCTCAAACTCATGAAGTACTTCTGCAGCATTATCTTTCAATTCACCAAGTCCAATGTCACTAATCTGGAAGACAGGAACAAGAAAAGGTTATTATTGTGTGATCATCAGCAACTCATTTAACCAGCAGACAGATATGACAATAATTTAAACTAAATATCTTTTGTCAAAACTTTTATTCATTGGACAGTTTTATTAATGTTGGAAAAAATAACTATGAAGCTCTTAGCAAGCTTCTTCAAAATGAAGTTCTGAACAGCGATAGAAAGTTAAGTTCACGTACTCTGGCTTTTTCCAGCACATTGTTGAGGTCCTTTTCAATACATTCTGAAACCTCCTCATCCCAAGTTGCAACACCATTGCTGAAAGGATTATGAAAATGTTAATGAAACTGTTTAACACACACAACCACCCCAACACACACACACACACAC
>NW_015151672.1:156102-159082 GCF_000732505.1 Cyprinodon variegatus
CCCTAGCCCTGACCCTAAACCTAGCCCTGACCCTAAATCTAGTCCTGCACCTAACTCTAAACCTAACCATAATTCTCCAGGTTTTACAAACTGGCTTGGCTATGGATCCGAGAGATACCAACAAACGTGCACTGGTCCATGCAATGCCTTTGATCCTCTAACAAACTGACCGAGTCGTCGGACTGGGTGGGTGGGGGGGGCATCGAGAGAGTGTCTAACGCCTAACCACTAAGAAATACCCAAATACGCAAAAAACCTAGACCTAACCTAAACTCAATTCACACCTTAGATCTAAACCTTACCCCCACCCCAAGAACAAAACTTCACCTGATGGGGACCAGTCTTTAGTCCCCACAAGTACCTATAAGTACCTATGAGTTCCCAAAATGTAGCATATTCCTGGGAAATTGTCTCCACCAGGTAACAAAGACATGGCCACACACACACACACACACACACACACACAAAGAATTGTTCTGTTGAGAACTGCAGCTTTCAATACATTTTCATGAATGAAATAAACCATGAGGAGTTTTCATTAAATTTGTGAAAAGAAGAAAAGGTTTCAAATCTTACTTTAATGAACATTTTCGCTTTCTTTTTCCAGCCTTTTCACTGCATTTTAGTTCTGCTGTGAAATCGGCTTTGGTCTCGCTCCAGTCACCTTCCGGTGCACAGAACGGATCGTTCACTGTTAATTCACAATGAATTAAAGAGAATTTTAACACACATTACATTGCAAAACACTTGCATACATTTTAAACAGATGTTTTATTTTTTTTGAATTAAGTGTTTTTCTTTTTAAAAGTGAAACACAAAGATGTTTTTCAAACAAATTGTGATATATTTCAGAGGTTTAGTAGTGTCAATGCTCATGATTATGAATTACAGCGAATGAAAAATACAGTACTCTGCAAAACCAGTAACAGAGTGAGAAAATAGAAACTTCTGTCCAAGAAAAAGTATGATAATGTACTGTATAGTACATGAACTCATTACTCATTTGGGGTTGCTTTGTATTATTTACTGCATTAATGAACTATGACATGAGGGTGTTGCTGAAGTTTCATGGAAGCCCCGTACTTTAATAAGGACCCTCCACAGGTATTGGTACTTTTGTAGGTGGGTCACAAGTACTGATGGAAACATTTTACTTAGCAACATAAAGCTTACGAGCAGAAGGAAGACTGTTGCCCTCTAATAGCTGCAAGTGACCAACAGCATAGATGCTGGACTTGATAAAACTCAGCGGACATTTACACATTTCATACCCCCCTCTTCCTGTTAAATGTTTGTTCTTATTTTCTACTAATACTTTATCTTACATGTTTGTTCATGTCATTTCACTTTTATTTGGGAAGTCTGTGTGCCGCTACCATTTATGGCAAGATCTTTTTTAAAAACAACAAAAAAAAGACAGATCTAACCAGATAAATAAAGGGTACACACATACCCTATATTTATCTAAATTAATTAATCATCTAGAATCATTAAAATTAATAAAGTTATAGATACATAATATTATATATAGGGTAAGTGTTGGCCTGGTGGTTAGAACAGTGCGTTTGTGCTCTGAAAAGGTTGCAAGTATCCGGTTCGATCCCCACAGCCTGCACTCTGGGTTCCTGAGCAAAACCCTTAACCCCAGACTGCTCCCTGGGTGCCGCACAATGACAGGGGATGTGTTAAATGCAGAATGAATTTCCCCATTCTGGGACAATAAAGACATTTACATTCACATTCTGTATGGAATAAATGTAATTTTATTTAATAAAACATTGTAATCTATCTTTAGGTTCTAAGTTTAAAATAAAATTACAAACTGATACATACCATAAATCACTTCGATCTTCATATCTCTGGTTTGATTTTGTTTACATATATTTTTCATAGTGCATGATACTGCTGGAGAACCCGAACCATTTGAGTTTTCTTTACAGTTCACTACTTTCTGAGCTTGATAAGTCAGTGTTTCTCCATCTGTTAATGTAAATAAACAGGATAATTAATGATATATATATATATATCTATATATATAACAGTGAGGAAAGTAAGTATTTGAACATCCTGCTATTTTGCAAGTTCTCCCACTTAGAAATCATAGAGGGTTCTGAAATTGTCATCGTAAGCGCATGTCGACTGTGAGAGACATAATCTAAAATTGTATTTTGGTCTCATCTGACCACATGACTTTCTCCCATGGCTCCTCTGCATCATCCAAATTGTCATTGGCAAACTGTTTAGCAGGGGAACCCTCCGTGCCATGAAAGATACCTAACCATGATGTCTTAATGTATTACCAACAGTAACCTTGGAAACGGTGGTCCCAGCTCTTTTCAGATCATTGACCAGCATTGTAGTTCTGGGCTGATTTCTCAGCTTTCCTAGGATCATTGAGACTCCGTTAGGTGAGACCTTGCATGGAGCCACAGTCCAAGGCAGATTTACAGTCATGTTTACCTTCTTCCATTTTCTAATGATTGCTCCAACAGTGGACCTTTTTTCTCCAAGCTGCTTGGCAATTTCCCCGTAGCCCTTTCCAGCCTTGTGGAGGTGCATAATTTAGTCTCTAGTGTTTTTGGACAGCTTTGGTCTTGGCCATGTTAGTAGCTGGATTCTTACTGATTGTATGGGGTGACCGGGGGGCTTTATGCAGCTAACGTCCTCAAACAGGTACATCTAATTTAGGAATTTAAATGGCGTGAAGGTGGACATTTTGAAGACAGACTAACAGGTCTTTGAGGGTCAGAACTCTAACTGATAGATAAGTGCTCAAATACTTATTTGCAGCTGTATCAGGTAAATAAATAGTTTAAAAAACTCACATATTGTGGTTTCTTGTGGTTTTTAGATTATGAATCTTAAAATAGCAGGACGTTCAAATGCTTATTTGATTCACTGTACAAACATACATACATACGTACATACGATACCATACATACGATACCATACATACGATACCATACATACGATACCATAC
>NW_015151672.1:160261-163646 GCF_000732505.1 Cyprinodon variegatus
ATCAGTGTGGCCGTTTGGAGAGACACCTTCAGTCCATTCCACAGTGTAATTTTCAGTGGTTTTCTTTATCTTACATTTCACATTGACATAAAAGATGTCCTCAGTAGTTGTGCAACGGGGAAATCTTGGCTCTGCAGAAATTTCAATCTTGGGTAGGAGGCATACATCCAATGGCGCACTGGCTTTGTTTTTTATTATTGTTTTGTTTATATGTTGTTCAAAGAGACATATGTACACTCCTAGGTAAATAGGAGGAGGATTCAGACAGAGGCAGCATGTGTAAAAAATATCTCACAGGATTAGACAGGCATTATATAAAAAACATTAAATCAAGATTATTTCTAATTTCCTACTGTTTTTGACAAGTAAAGCACTAACAAAGGCACAGTAGTTGCCTAAACAATGAGAATGACTTAGAGCTACAATCAGTCGCAAAACACAGATTAGCGTTAAGGGAACTTGTCTTCTTAGTTTAACTAAAATGGTCAACTTTTACAGAGCATTGTTACATTTCCTCAGTGTAAATCTGAGATAATGGCAACTTTTGTTAATTACATAGTTTGTTTTAGAATTGATTTAAGTTTTCATTATGACAGGTTTCTTCAGTTTGCTAAAGTTTTGCTTTTTGCATGTTTATGTTTTTTGAGTAAAGGCTACTGGCCGCTACACAGCCTAAGCCTGAGATGCACTTGCCAAGGGTCATAGGTCATTCCTCAGTTGGCCCGCTATCGGCCAGAGGAACTATGATGCACACTAGGCTAAGAGAGGCATTGGCAACCTAATACCAAGAAACTTAAGCAGACGCTGGAGGACAAGAAGCCTGTATAAGAGGTAGAGCTATACCTGCTAGAAATAGTACGCCTCACCTATACACACAGGCTAGTTGCATCCACATGCTATTAGAAAGGAGAAAGAACACTGTCTGTTGTCTTGGCCTATTGGCTGGGTTATAGAAACCAGTAGCCAGTCTGCTTAATGTTCTTGACTGGAGGGAGGAAACTGGACAATGCCCTCTGCTGGGTGACTTCTGCACCCAAATGTAAAGCAACACTGTCATGATCTGTTGATCCAGATTTTTGGTTCCGTTCAAGTTTTCACTTTCGGTTTTTAGTTAAACTGTCAGAGTTCTGCCTTCTGTTTAAGTTTATTTTTAGTTTCTTTGTAATTCTGTGTCTTTGTGGTTGTTTTTATGGTTTGTTGTGTTTTTGAGTTGCTCTTCCTTGTGCTTGTTTCTTGGCTTATACAAGGGCGCTCTGTGATTGGTTGTAAACCATCCCATGTTTAAAAAAATGCATTTGTGTATCAAGGCACATCAGGAGAGACTAAAAACTCCAAACACAAATGCAGTGAAGTTTAAAGACCACTGGTACTTTGTAATTTAATTTATAATTGTTTATGGACCAGAAATACCTCTGCGAATCATGTGCTGTGCATGTGTGAATATTGTAGTCTTGCGTGAATCGTGCTGTGTGTGTGTGGAGCATGTACTGTGCATGTATGAATCATATGTGTGTACTTGTGAAAACTGAGACCAATTTAGCTTCACAGTGTTTGTCTATTATTTAATATCTTTATAAAACACATAAAGGTCAGTGCTCATAGTAAAGCCCCTGTCACACCTTGATATTTAGAGCAGCGTATGTATGCCTGATGTACGGAAAATCTGGCAAAAACGCTGGCATACGTTGGATAAGTTATGGGTAGGTTTTATATAAGTTATGAGCAGCAGTACGCTGAAACACACTGGCACACGTCAACATATGGCATGTACTTCAAGAGGTATGCCAGCATATGCTCATACGTGGTGTATAAGTTACACATAAGTTATCAGATCACTGACATACGTTATGTGTAAATTACTCATAAATCATGGCATCTAGCTTATCCAAATCCTATGAGTAACTTGTGCATAACTTATGCGTAACTTATCCAGAACTTCTCTCCAACGCATATCAACGTATTTGACGTGTTCTAGACGAGCGCTGATTGTGTTTCTAACTTCCAGCTACTGTATAATGGCGTATTGGAAGCGTTTTGGTATAAAGGGGGTTCACAAGAGGACAGGGTCAGTTCTCCTCTGGACTTCATCCCCATCATAGAGTGAGTGTGAAGGTGAGTGTGATGGATCCTCCCTGCGTTCACGCCAATGACCAATAAACTTCCTAGCAGACATGACTCTGAATCTGCTGCGATTGCAAACCTTTCTTTCTTTTTGTTTTGTATTCTTTCTTTTTATGGCAGGCGGTAAACAGCAGCTAGGTTAATACCCCGCTGAAAGACATCTTTTTTGCATGTAAGGTACCTCTGGGCGCGTTGCTTACCCACTCAGGACACTGGCTTGTGACATTTCATGGGCATTACGCTGCCCTGCGTTATGCATAAGTTGGCTGTCGTTAAACAGAAGTTCTGGACTCTTTATAACTAATCTATGTATATGCCCAAAATTGAAAAAATACATAGAAAGTTCAGCTTATGACAGTGTTTTATAAGATTGTGGGACATCATCAGGCATACTCTGGCTAAATCAGCAAACTGTGACAGCGCTCTGAGGAAAAAGGCAGTGTTTCTTCCCAAAGGGTTACTGGACCACTGACTGGGCAGAGATTCATGCATATTATACTTAATTTATAACAATGCAGCTTTAGAGATAAGACACACAGAGCTCCATTTTTGAAAAACGATACAAAAACACATTATTTTGATAAATGAAGTTAATATCTTTGCAAGCAAAAGATATGAAATGTTGTAACGTTAACAAACATACCTTCCCAGAGTTCATCTGTTGTTTTTAATTCAATGGAGCTGTGCTTTGCTTCTTTCGTCAACGTTGAGATTCTTCCATTAGTTATAAGAAACTCTTTACCGTCTCTTTTCAGATTCCAGTTTGGCTCAGCATTCAGGTCTTCCAATGTTGTACACTGGATTTTAGTGGAAGCGTTGTACTTTACTGGTTGACTTGGTAATGTCAAATTGACGACACCTGAAAGGATGAGGGATTTAAAAACTTATGCTGTCCAAGAATTTATAGTCCCAAAAAAGAAAGAAAAAAAAAAAAAAAACTAAACCATGATAAATTTGAACATATCTTTATACTGACAATATAAAAAATGTTGCTTTTAGATATGAAAAAAAAAAGCTTCACTACAGAGGCAGCACAAGCATGATCCCACCATACTAGTTTAATGAATGAACCTTCGTATTTGACTTCATCATTTTCCTCACTTTTAGAGAACTTGGCTAGCCTGAATATGGTTCAGGTGGCTCAGCATGTTCTAATTTTTTCCTCCTTTAACCAAACCACAAAGAAGTGTAAAAGGATTCGAACATGAGATGGCAATAAAATCTGGGGAAAAAAACTAATTTTTTTTAAAAAATTCAAAAAAAG
>NW_015151672.1:165615-166697 GCF_000732505.1 Cyprinodon variegatus
GATCATTCGAATGCATCCTGGACACTACAGAAAATGGGCTAAAAGTGTTAAAAACCGGAATTTTCCTTTAAACTATCACCATTTTTCTCAGTAAACAAATTTCTAGAGGTGCTATTGACATGAAGTTTCCACCAGATGTTGGTAACAATCCAAGCAATCCACACATGCAACGAAATCAAACCATAGATATCCAGAAATAAAGTTATGTGTAATAAAGTGCATTGAACACACTTACTGAAATGTATTCAATACTTTGGCAGCTTCAGGATGCCTCCTGTATGGAGGAATTAGTCGCATGTATTACTCAGGTGTGATTTTGGCCCATTCTTCCACACAAACTGTCTTCAGATCGTGATGGTTTGGCGGGGCTTTTTCTATGAACTCTGATCTTTAGTTCTTTCCAACAACAACCAACGGATCCAACACCACTTAAACACACTTCTCAACTATAGCTGTACAGAATCTGTAAACTTTTATCTGCTCTTATCTGTCATTATTTATTACAACCCCACTAACATATATCTAATCCATAACCAACTTTCCTGTATAATCTGTATATAGGTTCCGTATTTATTTAATTTTTATAGCCTCTTACAATTACTCTCAGTTTATATATTCAATTTATGGTCCATGCATACATAGTCTCTGTACACATGTAAATAAATATGTATTTCCTGTAAACCACTTCAGGATAGATGCAAACTACATTTCATTGCTTTGTACTTTTGACAGTGTACAATAAAGTTAAATTCTATTCTATTTCCATAGTTTTTCTGTCATGATCTGCCCTGTTTGCTCTCCCTTAATTTTTTATTTCTTTCACCTGTCGTCTTCCCACCCTGCCTCAATTATCATTTATTCCTCTCACCTGTTTCCTTTGGTTTATATTTTCTTCAGCCTGAGCATTCAGGGCCAGATCATTATTTGCTTTTCTGTTAGATCCAGTTCTCTTCATTTGATTCCAAGGTTCTTGTCCTGGATCCTGGCGGCCAGTGAATAGAGGGTTTTGTGTCTGTCTCGTCTCCTGATCGTCTACTGTTCCTCCCCTGCTGAGCCCTCTGGGTTTTTGGCTCTGTACTCGG
>NW_015151672.1:167416-169604 GCF_000732505.1 Cyprinodon variegatus
CTGATTCTGTCTTCTCCTGTGTGTGGCCGCCTGGTCACGCTTCTGGACCCTGTCAGACTCTGAACCTGTCTGGGAGCTTGTTTTTGCCTGGATCCTGTCACCTGTCTGCTCCTGTCTGATCTGGATCCTGTTCCTGTCTGTTCTGGATCCCTGACCAGGATCGGCTTCCAGCATGTCCTCTGGGACTGCAGCACTTGGGGACATTCTAGGACTGGACTGTTAAACCAGGTAAGTGACCAACTCAGATAATCATCTTCTGTCAGATGATTGTGGTCACTTACCTGTGTTTCTCCCACAACAGAGTGTCTATGATTGGGCGGTGCCCCGCCCCCTACCTGCAGTCGCCGCATGCCACAGATCCTTGCAGCTCCCCTTTTAGTTTTGTTTTTCATTAAATACACGTTTTGAACTTGCCCACTGACTGTCTCTATAGAAGCAAATTGTGTTGCCTTATGTTATTGTGACCTTAAGCTCACTTGGTAACACAGAGTAAGCAGGCTGGAAGTCACGTACAAATCTTGGCAAAAACAGGGTCTTAAAGGCCGACTCGCACGCAATCGGGTCACAGGCCAAGAAGCTTCCAGGAAGTTCTTCAGAGCGTCCAGTCGTGCACGTGCATCCACACAGTGCAATGTTGAAACTATATAAACGCCCAGATTGGAATGAGAGTTAAGAAATAGCCAGATATGTTCTGTTGGAATGTTCAGCGCTTGATACATGGACAGCATGTCAATTTGATCTATAAAATAAATGCTTCTTCTCCCGTCCTGGGGCAATCAGATGATCGACTGAATGTGTCCTGATTTTTGAGATTCTACCATTGAAAGCCACCACATCTCCTTGAATACTGGGTCCATCTGTCCTCGTTTCATGACGTTTTCTTTTGGATTCGAGTCAGATGATTGGCTGGGACATTCTAGCAGCTTGATTTTATTTGTCTCAAACCTATTGAGTTTCCTTAGCAATGTGTTTGGGGTCATTGTCTTGCTGAAATGTCCACCAACGTTTCATTTTCACCATCCTGGTAGCAGATTGGTTAGGCGGTGGCAAATTCTTATCACAAATGTTTCTAGACATTTTTCCATTCATCCTTCCTTCAGTTATTTGATGTTTGCCAGTACCATATGCTGAAAAACAGCTCCATGCCATGATGTTCCCACCTCCAAACTTGATCCATATTATGGCATCTAAAGAGTTCAATTTTGGTCTCCCAGTATTTCACAGGCTTATCAAAATGTTGTGAAACAAACTTTAAACTAGCATCAACATGCTTTTTCTTCAGCAGTGGAGGCTTGCATGATGGGCGTGCATACAGGCCATGGCGATTGAGTGCATTACTTATTTTCTTTGAAACAATTGTACCTGCTAATTCCAGCTCTTTCTGAAGCTCTCCACAAGTGGTCTTTGGCTCTTGGACAACTCTTCTGATAAATCTTTTCACCCCTCTGTCAGAAATGGAGCGTTGGCCTAGTGGTTAGAGCAGCGTGTCTGTGCTCTGAGAAGGTTGCAAGTACCCGTTTCAATCCCTACAACTTGCAATCCACACATAGAGCAAGACCCTTAACCCCACACTGCTCCCCGGGCACCACACAATGGCAGCCCAAGGGGACGGGTTAAATGCAGAAATAAATGTATCTAATGTAAGATCAATAAAGTTAAATTATAAATATTGTGAGGAGCACCTGGTCGTGGTCGGTTCATGGTGAAATGATCTTTCCACTTCCGGATTAAAGCCCTAACAGTGCTCACCGGAACATTCACAACTTTAGAAACTCTTATTAAACCAATGCTGAAGATCTTGAGAAAGCTCTTTACTTTCACTCATGAGATGTTTCTTGTGTGATACCAGAGTCACCTTTTTATACGTCATCATGTGGGACTGAACTAGCTGTTATTAATTTGCACTGACAAGAGGCAGGACTTAATCACTGAGAGATTTCAGCCACTGTCTTGGCTTTCCATTCCTTTTTGCGCCTCCCTTTCTTCGCCTGTTTAATACCTTTTCCCTGTGCCATTCCTCATTATTACACATAACTTAATTTCTGGACATCAATGGTTTGATTTCCTTGTATGTGTGGATTAGATTATTACCGACATTTGGTGAAAATGCCATCTCAATAGCGCCTCTAGAAATATTTACACTGAGAAAAATGGTGGCGAAGGTCAATACTTATTTCACCCGCTGTAC
>NW_015151672.1:174079-178845 GCF_000732505.1 Cyprinodon variegatus
GCTGCGTCAAAGACTAAGGCCTCCATACATGGGTCCTGCGCTCTAACTGCTGACTTGATAGCCTTTAAATCACACAATGGAAAATATCTCTCTCCTAAAAAAACCCAACACCTGAGCATGCACAGCATATGTATAAACTAAAGCTTATGGGTTTTCTGTTCCACAAAAATTATTCTTGAAGGTGTTTCTGATCCATGAACATTTGTTAAAGCAGAAAAAAGCAAACTCAACATCTAAACTCTTTTAAGGCAATTACAGTACACAGATATTGTTTGCCATATAATTTAGTGCTGTAATTTCTTTAGTTTCTAAGGTCAAAAGTTGACATTTAAATGTAACAAATAACACAAGATTAGATCCACTTTTCCTATAAGGCTTATTAAAACCACTTTCAGTGCATAGCATAGTCTACACTGTGCTGCTAGTGGAGATTTTTACACACAATTGCAGGGAGTAAGAACATTAGATAGGATATATATGAAAATATCCTGCAAAAATGTTTTTGTTTTTAGAATTTCCAACAAAAAAAAAGCCATATGTAAAATACTTTAAGAAGGTTTCTATACAAGTGTGGCATTCATGCTGGTAATAGCTGAATAAACGGTGGATGAACTCATAGAAAACAAATTTAAAAAGACAAGTCCATCCATCCCTCCCTCCCTCCCTCCCTCCTGGAGTACCCAGAGAGAACCCACACATGCACAGGGAGAACATGCAAACTCCATGCAGAAAGACTCTGGGCCGGGAATCGAACCCAGAACCTTCTTGCTGCAAGGCAGCAGTGCTACCCACCGCATCAGAGCAGCCCATTTTTTTGTTGATTTTTTATTATTTTTTACCGATCACTTCTATAGTTACAAACTGGCCTGTTAGCGTATGCAGTTCCTGGTCAAACTATTCGGCCCCCTTGAACTTTTTGCCACATTTCAGGCCTCAAACATAAAGATATAGAAACTGACTTCTTTGTGGAGAACCAAATAGTTGGACACAATCATGAAGTGGAACAAAATGTATGTGATATTTTAAACTTTTTTAGAAAGAGACTGAAACATCTGGCATGCAGAATGATTCCACCCGATATTGCTGCTGTCTCTATCAGTTTTGCACATCGAGAGACTGACATTTTTGCATTCTTCCTGCAAAACAGCTGGAGCTCCGTGATTTTGGGTGGAGAGAGTTTGTAAACAGCAGTTTTCAGTTCTTTCCACAGATTCTCAATTGGAGTCAAGTCTGGACTTTGACTTGGCCATTCTGACACCTGGATACATTTATTTATGAACCACTCCATGGTACATTTGGATCATTGTCTTGTTGGAAGACATTTCTCCGCTCCAGTCTCAGGTCTTTTGCAAAACCCAACAGGTTTTCTTCTAGAATGCTTCTGTCTTTGGCTCCGTCCATCTTCCCATCAATTTTAATCACCTCCCATGTTTCTGCTGAAGAAAAGCAGGCCCACAGCATGATGCTGCCACCACCATGTTAGACAGTGGGTATGGTGTGTTCAGGGTGATGAACTGTGTTGCTTTTACACCAAACCTAATGTTTTGTATTATTGCCAAAAAGTTTGCTTTTGGTTTCATCCAGGCACGGACTGGGAACGGTTTTCGGCCCTGGCTTTTTTCCATCTACACCGGCCTACTTATGGTCCCTCCGCCCCGAAGCACAGTCCAATGCGTGCGTCTCAAATGCGAAACAAAATACGAATACGCATTGTGGATTAACCGATCTATCTTCCAGAATCATTGTTCTTCATGAAGCTCTCTGCGCTTTAAACAGACCTTCTTCTTTTGTGATGTTTAATGGTGGTTGGCAAACAATTTAAAAGTGCATTACTGCCACCTACTGTTATGGATTGTGGAACAAAATGACTGTTTACATACAATAAATGTATTTACTTTACTTTACATCTATAATATAACCAATTGTCTAATATAATTACTATTTATTATTAACTATATCTTTTATGTTCCGGATGCTCTTGTTCTTCCCTTTATCTCCAACCTATGTTCCTAACTTCTTTGACTCCTGAAACCTTTTCAGCTCCTCTGGAATTTTCTCTGTCTCATGTTTGCCTTGGTCTGTTCAGTTGATGACAGACGCCATTAATAAAATGAGTTTCTCTATTGTCGGAGTAATATGAGCCAATAATGGCTTTTCTACAAAATATTAACATGCTGTTTGTCCAGGGGGGTCAAACACTTGTTTTTCCTCATCAGATGGTTTCAATTTTAATAAATTCATATGATNTCATTTTGGGGGTCCATGGCCTGGAAAACATTGAAGACCCCTGCTATAGAGAATAGAAATTTCCTCCTACGATGGTCTGGTGATGATTAAATGGGAAACAATACATTAAATAAAGTGAGGCCCTTATTCCTGCAATGTTTGTTCACCTTATTTCCTCTCATTTTATCCAAATTCACACACTAGACAGAAGGTGGACCAAACGTAATGCTACTTCACATGCTGATTATTTAACACAGCAGCAAATGTAAAATGATGTGACAGCCGCTTAAAAGGTTTTGTCTTTACCTGCTTCTGCAGCCTGTAAAGAAAAAAAAAACAAAAATAAATTTATTCAGTTTTCAGTCTGATTTTTAGTACATTTTAATAGACGATGACAAACCTGATTGATGCTTAGAGTCACCATTATGAGAAACACGAAGATCCGCATTTTGCTCCTGCAATAAAGCAGTAAAAACGAGAATTTCAAAGTTTGAAGCGATTCACTACATTGATAAAAAAAAATTAAAAGTGTTCTGATACTAGTTTAAGCAGGTATAGCAAACAAATGGACTATATTGTAGCAGTGTACTGATCTGTTGGCCTTGGGGTAAAGGGATAGATTAGATAATTTATTGCATGTTAGGCTCAGAATTAAAGTTGGTGTTTGGAAAAAGGGGTTTACCTTTTTTTTCAGTAGAAACAGAGCGATGAATCTATTGGGACTAAAAAAAACCTCTGACTTGGGATCTTGTTAATTGTAGAACTGCAAGCACTTCACTACAATCTTAGATAAGTGGAAGACGATGGCATTTTTAAACCCTGCTCTATATATGCAGCCAGATAGTAGAATTTTTTGTTCAATCATTGAACACAGTAGGAACGCCACATAGATCGCATACAAAACTGAAACAGGCTTTTAAAAATCTGATTTCAAATAGGCTTTAAAGCGTTATTTTGTGCCAAACAGTTAAAGTGATGCATTTGTAATAAATATGTTTTTACATGTTTGGCTTATTTTTTTAAAAATAAAAACTTGCTGAAGGTTAAACTAAAAAAAGGACTTGATTCCAAACTATTTATTTATTTTACAGCACTAGTGGCTTGTTTTTCTGACAGGAAAATAGGGTATGAGAGAGGGGGGGGGGAGACATGTGGCAAAGGACCACAGGCCAGAATCGAACCCGTGTCAGCTGCGTCAAAGACTAAGGCCTCCATACATGGGTCCTGCGCTCTAACTGCTGACTTGATAGCCTTTAAATCACACAATGGAAAATATCTCTCTCCTAAAAAAACCCAACACCTGAGCATGCACAGCATATGTATAAACTAAAGCTTATGGGTTTTCTGTTCCACAAAAATTATTCTTGAAGGTGTTTCTGATCCATGAACATTTGTTAAAGCAGAAAAAAGCAAACTCAACATCTAAACTCTTTTAAGGCAATTACAGTACACAGATATTGTTTGCCATATAATTTAGTGCTGTAATTTCTTTAGTTTCTAAGGTCAAAAGTTGACATTTAAATGTAACAAATAACACAAGATTAGATCCACTTTTCCTATAAGGCTTATTAAAACCACTTTCAGTGCATAGCATAGTCTACACTGTGCTGCTAGTGGAGATTTTTACACACAATTGCAGGGAGTAAGAACATTAGATAGGATATATATGAAAATATCCTGCAAAAATGTTTTTGTTTTTAGAATTTCCAACAAAAAAAAAGCCATATGTAAAATACTTTAAGAAGGTTTCTATACAAGTGTGGCATTCATGCTGGTAATAGCTGAATAAACGGTGGATGAACTCATAGAAAACAAATTTAAAAAGACAAGTCCATCCATCCCTCCCTCCCTCCCTCCCTCCTGGAGTACCCAGAGAGAACCCACACATGCACAGGGAGAACATGCAAACTCCATGCAGAAAGACTCTGGGCCGGGAATCGAACCCAGAACCTTCTTGCTGCAAGGCAGCAGTGCTACCCACCGCATCAGAGCAGCCCATTTTTTTGTTGATTTTTTATTATTTTTTACCGATCACTTCTATAGTTACAAACTGGCCTGTTAGCGTATGCAGTTCCTGGTCAAACTATTCGGCCCCCTTGAACTTTTTGCCACATTTCAGGCCTCAAACATAAAGATATAGAAACTGACTTCTTTGTGGAGAACCAAATAGTTGGACACAATCATGAAGTGGAACAAAATGTATGTGATATTTTAAACTTTTTTAGAAAGAGACTGAAACATCTGGCATGCAGAATGATTCCACCCGATATTGCTGCTGTCTCTATCAGTTTTGCACATCGAGAGACTGACATTTTTGCATTCTTCCTGCAAAACAGCTGGAGCTCCGTGATTTTGGGTGGAGAGAGTTTGTAAACAGCAGTTTTCAGTTCTTTCCACAGATTCTCAATTGGAGTCAAGTCTGGACTTTGACTTGGCCATTCTGACACCTGGATACATTTATTTATGAACCACTCCATGGTACATTTGGATCATTGTCTTGTTGGAAGACATTTCTCCGCTCCAGTCTCAGGTCTTTTGCA
>NW_015151672.1:181571-185468 GCF_000732505.1 Cyprinodon variegatus
CGACCCATGTACGGAGGCCTTATTCCTCAACGTGGCCGACCTGGGTTCGAAACTGACCTGTGGTCCTTAGCTGCATGTCTCTCCCCCCCCTCTCATACCCCTTTCCTGTCAGCCTACGGTCCAAAAATCAAGCCACTGGTGCTGCAAAAACTCTAACAAAATCAATTTAAAAAAAGTGTAAAATATCCAATAAATTTCATTCTCTGTCATGATGTTGTCCTGCTAGTTGTTGTTTCTTCATGAAGAATTACATTTTACATCTTTACGTTTAAAGCCTGAAATGTGGCAAAAGGTCAAAAAGTTCAAGGGATCGAATACCTTCACTGTTTTAGGAGTCCTGGATATGAAACCTCTACATTTAGGTCACACTTGAATCAAGTATTGATTAAAGTTCTGAGCTTCTCTAATAAAAGCTGTAAATAAATTATGACATTAAATTTTTCTATATATGTTCTTCCTGTTAGACTAAAAATCCTATTTAAAATAACCGCAGTGGATTCAACTTGATTCAAAATCTGCTGTTTATTTAATCAAACAGCAGATTTTTGATAGTAGCAGCTGTAAGAGTTTTTTTTCTTCGAAGAATCCCCAAAACCCACACCATTAATACATCAAAAATACTTTTTTAAAACTTCTGTTTTCATTATTTTCATCTCTAAAGTAATAAAATGTGAAGATAACCCTTGAGATAATGCATAATTCAGGCATTACTCACCTATTTTTCATCTTTCTTGAGGCACATTAGTCAACAGCAGCAAACTTGCCAAAAGACGTCCGTCCAACAAGCAAGCCACTTTTCCCATCAGTTTTATTGCTCACATGCAAAGTGGAATGGCTCCTATTTGGCAGCCAAATCAGATGACCGTCCACTCTTGGCGTTATCTCCTCATCTTGATGCAACTCGAACTGTTATGGAACAAAGTTTTTGCAATTCTGTGTGCTTTTTATTCAAAAATAAAAATAATACTCCTCTTATTAATACTGTTCTTTTATGTTCAAATATGATGTATAGGTGATATAAAGCTTAGATTAAAATATCTTAGACTTTAAACACATTAAAACCTAAAATAAAGATTCTTTTGTGTTGAAACAAAACTTACTTTGTTCTTTTTCTTTCAAATATATGATTCCTGACGTCTGTCTCGTCAATATTCAGTCAGTACTGCCGACAAATTATTTTATGACTAACTTTATACATGAAAACTAAATAATATTAAAGCAAAATAAAAGCAGTAGATTACACATAAATGATTCACAAGTTAACTTATTTTCAAATGTTATTTTAAAAAAAGAAAATCACATCTTAATTACTTTACATGTAGGATAAAACCTGTTGATGCTTCCCGGTAAAGGCAGGTTAGGCTCTGCCTTTCAGAGAAAAGATATATATATATATAAAAAAAAAAAGCAGCAGAAAATCAAAGTAAAACTTTAAAAATGCTATAAATATATATATCATTCACCCCTGTATCTTTGCTCCTTTTTTTTTTTGCAATGAGGCAAGAAAAAATGCTCTATATATACCGTATCTATCTATCATCTCCAACTAGATATACATGCAGTTGACATACATAAAAACAAAGTGATGTTCATTTAGCTTAGCTTTAAATAATAATCTGCAAAATCACCTTCAGAAGAAGCTTTGGATCAGTGTTTAAAAAGTGCACATCTGCGCTTAGATTGACTTTTTCTATCATATCTTATTTTAGCTCTTTTTAACAGTATTATTTTAGTATTTTCCACTGAGTTCATTTATGATCTCTAAACTTCCTGATTCAGCTGCTGACCTTATCTGCCCCCGTCCTAAAGCTCACAGGAGGGAAAGTCCTTAAAAAGCAACAATATCGCGGTTGTCATATCTAATCTGCTGCGTGTTCTTGATGGAGATATTAGGAAAATTGCTGAAAGGTTAATGTTTTACAACAATTTATTGTTTTACATGTGAGCCATAATCGCAACATTTCTTCCATCAATTAAAATAATCCACTGATTTCTTCATTTTATAGTTTAAACATTTATTTCTTTTTCAGACAGAGAAGAGCCATTTTTGTTGCCTCCACTGGTTCCATTGCATGGATCAGTTATAAGTGTCACTTTTTTGCAATAACATCATTAAAAGAATCGATTAAGGTTCCAATTATTATTGAAAGTATAGAGATTAGTCTGTGATTGAAACCCAGTATAATTTCCATGTTTGGTTCCAGTAGCTCCAGGTTTTTGTGAGGATCCACCAGCAGGTCATTGATCAGTTAATCATCAGTTCAATTATCCGTTTTTATCACTTTAACCGAAACAAGCTGATATTTTAGGTTATAAATCAAATAGCTCGTTTTGGTTTTAAGTAATGATCTCAAGATAGTTTTTTTTTTATGTTTGAATTTTTGGTTAAATTACATATTTAATCTTTAACTTTTAAGCAAATCAACTCCTCCCAGAGAGGTGATAAAAGGTCTCTGTTTTGTTCTTTTACCCAACCAGTGTGCAACAGAAGTGATTTTGCATAATAGAGCCGTTCCTTTTACACAGGAAACATCTTTAACAAAGACACCATTCATTCTACACACATTCAAGTTTTATAGCAGAGCAGAACAGCTAACTGCACACAAATAAATGAGAATGTTCCACAGTTATGTCGAATATTCTATTAAATTATTAAACATTTGGACTCAGAACAGATTTAAGGCCATCTTGGAGGAGATTGTTTACGTTTAGCCCAAAGTCACACCGGTTCTGTTCATGAAATATGTAAAGAGCCACAGTATAACAATATTAACCCGGTGTACATAACAGCTTGTGTAACAGTGCAAGTTTAATTAAGTTTAATTAAGTAAAAATATCGGAACTTCACTCGAATCCTTTCCGAGTCCAATTATTATTTCCAGGACTGCCTTACCTTTCCTGGGCAGTTGTTGCCTTTGCTTCCAGTCATTCTTCTTTCTTAAGCTGCAATACTTGACTTTGGTAGGAAAAACATCAATTTAAAGTGTATTATAAGCGTTAACAAGTTTTATGCTTCAGCTTACTGAGCTTTCCTGTGTACTTTGCTTAATCAGCTGTATACAGCGCAAATTATACATTTTTTTCACTTGGTTTTATGTTTGTTATCAAGGAAAGAGCCTCTGTGACCTTGTGAAACATTTAAATTGCTTCATGGGATATATTATGTATCTTTGCATAACAAATACTCTCCTATAGAGTGCAGCTGTAAGAAAATGTCAAAAATTTACATTAAAGTAAATTAATGTCAACTCCTCGTCTTTGCTGCTCCACAAAAATCCGATTGGAAAAAGAGAAAGTTTAGAAGTAAATATAAAGAATGACACGGTTTTTATTACAAATGTTTAATCGTTGGTAGAAAAAAAAAAGGTTCAAATGTGTTAAAAATGTGTTACAGTCATTGTTTAATAAAACAGTTTTTAAAGCAAAGGGAGGCGAGGCACAGAACCCTCCACACAGCTTTAGTGGAGAAACACTAATTATTTGTCCAAAGCACATTAATACATATTCTTCAACTTATCTGAACTTTGTAGCATTTCTTGGTGATCAATCCTCAATTTCTAAAAATGTGGATCCAGCTAAAAAAGCTGAACTGATGTTTAAACAATACCTGACAAGATACAGATGTTCATAAAGAGGGAAATCATACTAAAAAAAACATACATTAAATTTACTCTAAAAGCCAGTATGTATTGTAAAGGTATAGTGGAGGATTTTTGCAGATTTTTATAAAGACTCGCCCTCTCCTCTTTAAAAAAAAAAACCCTGGTTGTGCCCATGCACAACCCTGTAACTGCTCTCGCACACAATTCATGCATACGCCTAGTAAACGTGTGCGAGAGCACATTTCTCCTCGTGCACGCTCTGTTTAAAGGCACACTATGCAACATTTTTCAGTTA
>NW_015151672.1:190976-194336 GCF_000732505.1 Cyprinodon variegatus
TACGACATGCTTGTGCTTAGTGCAAAGGAAAATCACCATAAAAATTGCAATATTGGTTGAAAATAATTGCAATTTTGAATCATTCAGCCCTTCGTAGGAGCAGTAATAATTTTACAAAAATGTAGTTTGACCTGTTAGTGCTTGGAAGTAACATATAAGCGTCACTTTAGTAACACTGATCATTCTCATCTCTTTCCATATAGGGAGTTGTTTTTAAGAAATATCATAAAAAAAGCAAACTAGCAGCAAGAAGCTGGAGATCAAATAAACCATTTTAATTAGCTGCAACCAGCTTTTAACTTGAACACCAACATCCTGCTGAAGCACCAAGGAACTACTGAGCTTTTTCTCTAATAAATGTATTTTTGTGCTTTGTTTTGAAACCAAAGTGTGGCCGTTTACTTTACTTACAGACTGTATCAGAGGAGTCACACAGCAGAGCTTCTTTTTCAGATGTTCAGGCAGAAAACAAAGCAGTTTTCCTAATAAGGGATAGAGAGTTCCAGGTGTTGCCTCCTCTTCTTTCATTGGGCCTTTAAAAAAACAATACAAAAAGGTGAGTGTAAGGAAAGCGCTGTGCATTAATTAAGCATACATAAATGTTGGTGCTGGTGTTCTTTACCAGTGAGGAAGCTGATGATCAGCCCGATAAGAATGACGGTTAGGCAGTTGAACGCGCTGTACCACATGTAGGACAAAGAGTAAAACCTCTGCAGGCCTGTGGGTCGGCTGATCAACAAAGACATACGATTTAGCTGTGAGGTGAGATCAGGACGAATTAACGAGCACAGCTAACGGCGGGAGACCCACCTTGTTACGTTGGTGAGAGCTGTCTGAATGGCGGTTGTTGCGTTGACGTGACAGCTGGGCGGCAGGCGTTTTGCTCCAGAGCTGTGAGTGACGATGCTTCCGATGCCGACCCAGAAAGCGAAGCCCAGACCTGCACCAAGACCAGCCACTGCACCCTGGAGAAAAAGAAATATCAGCACCGTGGTCAGTTTTTCATAGCTTCAAAAGAGTAGGGACATGTAATGTATATAATACTACGAAATCTTAGAGACAAACTACGGAAGAGGAACTCAGAATTCTGACTTTTTTTCTCAGAACTCTGACTTTTTTTAATGTCAGAATTCAGTCAGAATTCTGAGAAAAAAAGTCAGAATTCTGAGAAAAAAAGTCAGAATTCTGAGAAAAAAAGTCAGAATTCTGAGAAAAAAAGTCAGAATTCTGAGAAAAAAAGTCAGAANCAATTCAGTTTATTTCTATAGCGCCAATTCACATCATGTCACCTCAGGTCACTTTACAATTCAACCAGATCATCCAGTCAGATTGATTCAAAGTTTTCTATCTAAGGAAAACCAGCTGATTGCATCGACTCATTGACTAGAAGGGAAAAAAAACAAAAAACAAAATACAGCTCAGAAAAAGCACTGGAGCTTATTAAAGCAGCAGTTTCACTTCTTTTTTTTAAATAGATTTTTGTGTTATTTTAGGTTTATAAATGTTACATTTTGTTATATACATTCATTCTGAAAAAAGTGGAAAATACTTGCTTTATAAATGTTTTGTGGCCATCAATATGCTTTAATGTTACTCTATGGGTCAAATAAATAAGTAAAAACATTATGCATTGGCACAATTAAAGAGATTAGAAGTTTAAAACCCTACAGCTCTGGAACTGTTGTAGCTAGAGGTCTGAAATGTTCTGAATTTGTGGTTGACATGATGTAGAACAAATATAATACAATGAGACATGCCTATTCTCAAGCATGTCTTTATTACTGCTGTTCAAAAAATATATTTTTGATAATAAAAAAAAAAACTGATTCATCTTTGAACTGATGCAGCCTGGGCTGCTTTTCATCCAATTTTCATTTATAATTCAGAAGCTAGAAGGTGTTAGCTTTCAATCATACATGTAATCTGGGCTTACAGTTCCTAAGTTATTTGCTTTTCCATTTGTGTATGCAAAATAGGCGAGGATTACTTCCAAATGAGGGGGATGTTAAGAGGTTTTAACTATAAAGTCCACTATATAGTGATGGAGGGATTTAGGGCGGAAGTTCGGACACAGCCACAGTCTATCTTTATTTAACCTTTTGTCCGTGGGTTGTTTATTTGAAACTGACAGCTTTGATTGTAAAGCATTACCTGTCTTAGGAGTAGGGCTGGGCAATTAATTCCATTTGCAAAATAATCACAATTTTGAAAAAAGCAATTGTCAAATCGCAGAGGCATTACATTTTTATTCACAGTAAATTTAACAAGAGTAAGAAACTAATTTCTCCCTCCAGCCCTTTAGGTGGCAGTAATAAATTTAACTGGCTATGCAGTCGCACAGAAAGGAACAGAGAGTTGCAGCTAACGCCTAGATTAATGCATNCACTTCTAAAGACCAATGATTCAAACATTCAAGCAGCAGACTGAAACGGAAACAGAACATTAAGTTCTGCAGAAAGTTCGCTGAGTTTCCTGCAAATCACAGAAATCAGTCAGGAGCTGCTGCAGCTCTAAAGTGCAAACCTGAACAACACCTCTCATCCTGGAACAACATGAGAAATGCAAATCCAGCAGTTTTAGGTTTCAGTCCAAGTGCTTTGAGTTTCAGTGGGTGGGTGGGGGGGTCACAGCCTCCTGTGGGAGATCAGGTCGACGTTACACGGCTGTTTCATACTCAATAACCGGGGAGTCGGTCTCTGAAAGGAACCCCTGAGTCTGCTCCTGAGATGGCATGTGTCCCGTAGAGGCGGCGCCATTTCTTTCTTTGCTTGAATGAAGCCTTTGTGGAGTTGGAGTCTAAGAGAACAATAAATAGACATTAATACAGAAAAAAAATGGATCTGATCTCAGATCTTCTCATGGCTAATATTTCACCAATCAGTTGTCCTACACAGAAATTATTTCTTGCTTGTATAAAAACTGTTTATGTCAGGAAATTCAGTTTACCAACATTCTGTTAAAGAATTATAGTTTAAGGTTTCTGCTTCAGAATCATTCTGAGGTTTAGACGCTTGTAGCTTCATCCGCTGCCTTTTCTCTCCAAAGTGTCCTCTCACAGCATTTCTAGTGGAATCTGGATCCTTACGTCTGATAGGGACAGTTTGCACCATTTAAATGATAACTCAGCTATTAGCGTGGCCCCTTTAATCAATCAATACTTTATGATGTTTTTACATTTGACTACAAGATAATTTGGCATCTAAATTCAGCTGGTTCTCCTCCTGCAGCAGTAGGTTGCAGATAACTTTGATTTATGCCCAGTATTGAAGCGTGGTCTGCGCTATGTTATTCCACACCACAACTACAGCGGACCAATCAGGAGCTAGCTGTAGGTCTAGTTATGGCCGAGGAGGCGGTGAG
>NW_015151672.1:196351-199617 GCF_000732505.1 Cyprinodon variegatus
TCGTTTGGTGAACGATTCCAAATTTCTCCAGACTGATTAGCGAGTGAAATCTTGAAAGCTCGCGAGATCAGGACGGTCTCACGAGGCTAGCTAAATGCTGGGATTGTTAATTGGGTCAATCTCAAAAAGTTCAGATTTTCCCAACTACTGTCTCTGCCACTTCAACCGTGCTGCAGGACCCCGTCCACCATATACTTTCCACAAAATACAGACACCCTAATTACGTGACAAAGCACTAATATCTCCCTGGACTCAGCATCCCTAAACACAGTGGTGGCAGCATCATGCTGTAGAGAACAGGGATGATGGATGATGCTAACTCAGGGCAATGATGGTAGCTTACCTAAACATAATATCAAATACAGAATAAGTGAGTAGATTTAAGAAATCGAATTCCCACTGATATTCTATTTATCTGGCAAAATCAAACTGCGGTATTTTATTGGTCTATTGCAAAAAATAAACTGAACAGCAAAACCTGGGATCATAAATAGTTTTTAATGTTTTATAAGCTCATGACTAAACAAACAAAACTGTAGCAAATGACAAACTTACAATGGAGTTGGCACATGGGAAGAACATGCCGAGACAAAACAGGCCGAGGATTGGTCCACCGACCATCCCAAAGATCTTTAAAGCTACCTGCAAGTCAAGCGTAAACACTTAAAGCTAAACCAATCGAACCGTTAATAATAGGATCAAACAAGGAGCTCACCAGTAACACCGAGTCCCCCATCAGGTGAGTGAGGTAAGCCATGGCCAGACAGAGCAGCCCGTAGGACAGCGCTTCCAGAACAGAGACGTAACATCAAGCATTAGAAAGTTCAGCCATCGATTTGGTCGTTTTTAAAGCAGAGAGCAGCTCTCACCCAAAGCTTTGGACACCAGCGTCGCTCTCGCTTCGGACATGGATGGAAAATGTGGTTTGATGAGATCCTCCATCGTCACGGTAGCCAGAGAGTTGAAGGCAGAGGAGATGGTGCTGAACAGACAAGTCATAACATTAACATATGCCTTTTTTTTATTTTTACAAAATCAAAAACTTGTGTAAATTAACATGAGAAAGCCAAGCTATTTGTGATGTCACTGGATCTTTATGGAACATGTTTTATTTTCCTTTTATTAAGCACACCAAACCAAATCTGCTTTCTCTCTTAATATGAAGATTGGAGAAATTACAAAAGCAGCACAGTTCAGTCTTTAACGAAAACCTGGTCAATAGAAACTCATTATGCAAAGCAGCTGAGCACCAGAATAAATGACCAGGATATCAAATTATCTCCGTTTTATTACAGTCTGGAATTCACACAAAGGTCCATTTCAGCTTCATGCAGCTCTTTTTATCTTTATGCTTACTGGTTTAATTTAACTTTTTTTATTACTTTACATAAATCCATATTTCTAAATGAAGCTAAACTCACTCTTGCTGTTCTGTTTTTAACTTTTTAATCCAATCTTTTTACTGTTACAGAAATAGTACAACCTTTTAACTCTTATAAAACAGATCAATGTATGTTTTTTTTTAAAGTTTGCCAAATTAGTAGTTTATGTCTGAAGGGAAAATTAGTAAACTGATGCTGATCAGCTGTAGCAGACCTGGACATGCAAACTGAATATTTTATATGGAAAAATATTTTACATTTTATCATTTCCAGACCCAAAAGTTAAAATGTTTTAGCAGATCTGTGTGGACGACCTTTACTGTAGTTGTGTTGCTTCATGTTGAACACTTCACGGTGTAGTTTAAAAATGCTAAAAAAAAAAAAAAGTTCACTATTTTATATAGTCTCTTAAATTAGCGCTGGATGAATTCTTCTTAAGATTATTTGCAGCCTGTTGACAGAAAGTTTGTTCCCATGTCTTTGGTTGAATATCTAATAAAAAATTCTGATTGATTCTTATTTATCTTATTTACTACCCTTATATTCCTATATAGGGGGAAAACTGAATTAAATACCATATTCTCTGGACTATAAGCCGCTATAAACCATGGTGCTTATAAGAAGGCGCGGCTTCTCTGTTGATTTTTTTCTAACTGCCAGATGGTGAAGGGAAAGAATAAGGGGCTAATTTTAACTTAGCATACGAGCATGCTAGCAGCAGGCACAATGGAGAACAAATATCCCGAATTCATGTATTTTGACATTTATCTGCCTCATTAAATAAAGAGACTGGGTTCAACTCCTGCAGAACTGAAATAAAGAGCCGACAAAGCCCCATCTTTCAGTAGAAACTCTTACTGCTGTGAGCTAACAAGCTAACAGGAGCTAGCATTCTTCTTCATTCCTACTCCAGGGGCTATAAGTAGAGCTCCCCCTACAGGTTTGCTGGGAGACAGTTCCGTAGATATCAGCAGTTTATAGCCCCATGCGGCTTATATATGTATGTTTTAAAATTTTAAAAACAATTTAGTGTGTAATGAGGTGTGCTCTATAGTTCAGAAAATATGGCACATGTTTTTTATTGTAGTGTATTTTCTGCTTTAAAAAATTATGGCTATTTTTCTGAAGCGACCAGTTAGCTTCATAAACCAGCCAATAGTTTCACAGCAAAACACACAGCAGCTGCCAGTGTTTGTTTTTTTTTATTTAATAAAGTTAATTTTAATATGTTATCAGGGCTGTCAACTAGAGACTGACACGGGAGTGGATTTTCACTCCTGTCCCGTCCCACTCCCACAGACAAAAATGGTGTCCCGTCCAGATCCCGGGCCAGAGTAGAAATCTAAATCCTGTCCCGTCCCACTCCTGGTGAAATTACTCCCACTCCCATTCAGAATGACCCCCGCTCCTGCACCACTCCCATTCTTTTGTTTTTCAGCGCAGGTGAAAAACTCAGAGCGGAAGCACTGTTGGTTTTTGGGTCGTGTAGTTTTTTTGACTCGAATTATAGTGTAGGCTTCAAGGAGAAAAACTACAAAATGGCGGCGCCAGTACTGGATTCTTTTTCTTTCTATTTTATTTTATTTTTTGGCATCGATCCTAGTCTTTTTTTTAGTTACTATTGGTTTCCCGTGACCCGTGGGATTCCCGAAAAAATGTCAGTCTCTACTGTCAACTCTCACCCATTGGGAGTGAGACTCACCCATCTCAGGGTCAGACATTAATACTCAACTCTGTTCCACTATTTATATATAAAAATACCATGGTGATTAAAATCTAGTCCGCGTTTTTAATACAACCTTAGTGCTAACGCAGGAGGACATGCCAGGTTCATATCCAGTCCGTATTCCCACCTATTCACTGTGTCAGATATTGATCAAAGAC
>NW_015151672.1:200501-202181 GCF_000732505.1 Cyprinodon variegatus
TTATTAGTTTCCAATTGTTTATTTTACTTGAACTGTATAGAATAATTAATAAACAAAATTGTGAAATTTTTAGTTTACAGTATATTTGATACTTTTACTACACTTTTATTACATTTTACCACTTAGGTTTCAGATAAATCATCTGAAAACCTCCAACCTTTAGCTGCACCTGTCCTCATCTAACCCTGACTGGGTTTACTGTTCAAACCGTTTCCCCAAAGTTTGGTGAAAAGTTGGAAGTCCTGTGTTATGATATTTCAATGCATTTGAAATTCTGACTATGATAAGAATAAGTGTGCAAACATACATTATGCTATATGTGTAACACTGTTAAAACAAACGTCTTTAATTAATTACAGAGATTTGGCAGCTTTTATTTTGCAGCGGTGGTGCGTCACCATCAAT
Source organism: Cyprinodon variegatus (assembly GCF_000732505.1). Classification (NCBI taxonomy): domain Eukaryota; kingdom Metazoa; phylum Chordata; class Actinopteri; order Cyprinodontiformes; family Cyprinodontidae; genus Cyprinodon; species Cyprinodon variegatus. The sequence continues at coordinate 200,907 of NW_015151672.1, forward strand.
TACATGTAGGGGAAACTGAACAGTGACCTGAGTGACCTCCTAGTGAGTAACACGAAAAATAAAAAACAGAGTTTAATGTTTAACTCAATGTTGACAATGATGTGACAATATATAATATAATATAATATAATATAATATAATATAATATAATATAATATAATATAATATAATATAATATAATATAATATAATATAATATATTTTCATCCAGACCTAGAAAATACATAAGGAGCAATTTTCCAAACTTTTCAAAAACAGCACAACCCAGCAGAAAGAGAAACAAAAGTAAATTGCAAAGATGAGTTGACTGATAAGAAGAGCCATGGATGCTGTGGAAAGCCCCGTACCTTAGAGCCGCACTGAACAAACAGGCGATAAACAGTCCCGGCAGTCCAGGCAGGCCTTGCAGCATGTCCATCACAAAGTATATCACCATCTGTGTAAATTAAACAACTGATATTAAAACTTCCTGGAAGCTTCTGCTTTGCATACATCTATGTAGCAAATGCAACCACAGCATGACCTCAGAGAACAGACTCTGCATTCAGGTTACACAAATCATGTTGAGGCTACACATGCAAATAGGGATTGATGTTTTCCTTCCACCATTCCTTTGTGTGAATCAATTTAGCCCACAAAACACTAAGTCCTAGCCCAGAGGCAACCAATTAAAAATAGGCACTCCGAATAAAGAAAATCATCAACCACTAAAGGTCCAGAGACACTTTTAATTATAATCTGTTACTTTAAACAAAATCTAACAGTGAAATAAAATGCAGTTGTTTATGCATCCATGTTATACATTGACTTTTTAAATAAAAATAGAATTTTTTTTCCATTTTAAAATCTAAAGTGTTTTTTTAGGTAGAGAACAACGTTCAGTTTGGTTTATAGATAATTTCCTGATTCCCATATTTTCTCAAACACCTGAACTGAGCGTTTGTTATTTTCTTTCTTTTTTCTGTCTTAATGTTGGCAGTGGGCTTTAGGCTGCCCTGCAAGGCTTTAAACCTGGGTTTAAATGGAGACTAAGCCATTCTCAAGCACATATCAAGGAGCTCATTTTGTATGGAAGTAAATCTGTGTCGCTGGGATTTGAATTAAAAATGGCACTGAAATTTAAATGTTGTATGTTTGTTCTTACTGTTTCAGTGTTAAAATATATTCAGAACACATTTTTGACCTAGCAAGGGATTTTGGCTTCCAACACCCAGCCAATCCCGTTACGGTTTCTTAGACACGTGACGTGACGCTTGTGGCGCTCCTACGGAAGAAA
>NW_015151672.1:203127-205024 GCF_000732505.1 Cyprinodon variegatus
CCCCAGGGCTTTACCGTATTAACAGGAGAAGAGGGGCAAGTGAAATTAGACACTGTCGTCTGTCAACACACGGTACTTTATAAATGTTTTAATTCAGGTTGGGTCCGGATCCAGTCCGCTAATCCGTGACCTCTGGTCTAGACTATTTCATAGTAAATTTGAGTGTTCTTAACAGTATTGAAAGTTTCCGGATATATGAGATTAAAAATGAAAGCAGAGTTGAACTCACTGCGTCTCGAGAAGAGCTTCCCAGCTTCTCAGAAAAGTCCTCTCCACAGTAACGAGCAAACATGACCAGACCCATGACACAGCTGAGAGCCAGAGCCAGCTGAAGGGAAGGAAACACCATGTAGCACGACCTGCAAACACAGAGAACCACAGTGAAAAATGTGACTCAAACCCTCCACAAAACTTCAATCACTCTTTAATACCAGAAAAACAGTGGCTGTATGAAGGTTATTTTCAAATTATTGATAGTCCAACATGAAAAGACTCAGGAAGGAAGGATGTTTTCCTGCTTTTTAGAAATTGAAGGAGCATATCAAAATGATTATCAGTTGTTCTTGGGCTCCAGCATGAAGTTTAGCCCATCCCTTTTCACAAAGTCTGTTATTCTGATTTCCATAGTCATTACAACTAGTGGGTTTTTAACTGTATGGGTTTCCCAGCTCAGTGAGATTTTCCACCATCAGGATCAAATTAATTCCTTTTCTGGGTCTGTCATCTTTTAAAAGTGGTGATTCATCCAAATCTTCTAATATTTTAATTGCTATCAAAGCTTTATTTCTATATCTGTTTAAAAACACTGAGAATGTCCTCTGCAGAGGTATATGTTCACTTAAAATCTTACATTATTTTTCCATCAACGCTGCCCAGAAGTTGAATTTTCTTAACTTCAATTGATCCAATCGGCTCTCCTTGCCTTTATAAGTTTTCCCAGTCTTTTCTTCCATCAGTGATAGACTCATTTATCACCAGTGAAAATAGGAAGGGTTGTGGGTTTAATTCTCAGGTGTCAGAAGTGGTGCTTCTGTCCTCCTATAGCTTTCTGTGGCTCAAATAACAATTTACAAACTCATAGATCTTAAATTTTTGATTCTTTTATGAAAACTTCTCCTCTCTTCTGCAGGGATCCATCGCTCCATGGCAGAGTCTCCCTTCACTGTTTTATCTTCTTTTATTAGAAGGTCCATGTGGATTTTAAAAGCTTCCACATTCACACCTAAGACCGGGAAGTCCTTTGCCATCCGTCCGCTTTCTTCGGCCTCCAGGACAGCTGCCGACACGTCATGCCGACCGTCTCTGGACCACAAATCATCCTCGACAGTTTGTCTTTCATGTTTAAATTTATCTTCACCATATTTTGCCTTTTTAATCGATGTCCTCGTGCTGTTAGAGACCTGGTGGCTCTCCATATGTTGCTTCAGTGACAATAGTGACATTTGATTCAAACTGCTCTCTAAGATATTTGGACCACTTATTAAACTCTTGCATTAGTTCCCCTTGATCCATTGCATTTGCATCTCTTATGATTTTGTTGGCTTGAAGAGTGAAAAGGCTCTTGGCAACTGCTTGACTTCTGCCATTTTGTCTGTGCAACCACAGTATATAGGTTAGTGAAGCCGTTTATCTTTACACCACACTAGGTTTTCAACTGTGAAGTTTATTTTCGACACAATGCTAGCACAACTTGAAAAGTAGGGGTGTAAATCACATCCATGATGGCGATTCGATTCAGTATCGATTTCCTGACCCAACGATTCGATTATTTCCGATACTCAAGAATACACCACAATACGATTAATCGGTTAGTTTTTTTTATTATTTTTTATTTTTTTACACCTTACAGGCTAAACAAAGTTTCAAGTTTGAAATAAATCAATGAAAGCTGTAATAT
>NW_015151672.1:205849-208253 GCF_000732505.1 Cyprinodon variegatus
CGCCCTCATGTCCCTCCGTCGTCGGACTAAACGTCGCCAGCACTTTCTCGCCCCCTCGGCCGTATCTAGACTAGGGTTGTCACGATACTAAATTTTTCAACTCGATACCGATACTAAGGAAAATATACGATACTCGATACCATTTTCGATACCACAAGGATAAAATTTCCGAATTTCAACAGAAATATTTTGATTAATAATTAAAATACAATAAATAAATAAATACAATAAACAAAAAGAACAATATTTTGAGGTTTTATGCTGTGCACAATATTAAGCAAGCTTGATAAAAAACTTACAAAATTAAAATTAAGTTTTCCTTACTTGGCTACGCTTTACACACATAACAATGACGCTAGCCAAACCGGTTAAGAAACAAAAATAATTCTCAACAGCTGCAGCTGTTACAAAAAAAGTCTGAAACTGAAAAGTGCGTAGAATTATTCAATCACAGTGTTCTGAAAGTGCATTTTCCTCTAATCTGCACTTTAGATGAATGACTGTTTAGGTGCCACTGGTACTCGATACTTTTGAAAATGAGTATTGTATCTGGATACAACGTTTCAGTATCGATACTTTTGACAACCCTAATCTAGACCCACAGCGTGTAGCACAGATCACGCTTCAATATTGAGCATAAATCAAAAATGTCTGCATAGAGCTCACTGCAACACACTGCTGTAAGAGTATAACCAGGAAACGAGGTAGGAGGGCAAAATAGGTTTAGCGCCACCGCAGCATGGGAGGAGAATTACGCCCAGGAGCAAATGGATAAAAATAGACCGGAGGAAAAAAAAAAAACATGAATCTATTCTCTTGCGGACGTATCGATGCATCGGATCGTCGGCTGTTGGATCGATTATTATTTACACCCCTATTGAAAAGACCCAATAGAAAGCAGACAGGCTAAACTCAGTTCATCATTTATTGTTTAGATGAGTGACACAGGTTGAAAACCTTAAAACCAGGAAAATGCAAATAAATAATTGATTATTGGAATGTGCTTTTATCCTCGTCTCTTAAAAGTCTAAATAAAATGTACGCATTGTAAAGCATGACAGCCTTTATTATAGTTTGCAGAAGTAAATTGATTAATTAAAAGTATTAAACTAACTGCCATAATGAAATATAATTAAATAATATTTCGCCATCTAAAGACACTTTTCCATTCAGTGCTAAGGACTACAGTTTATCCATTATACAATGGTTAAAGAAAGGAAAGTAACTAGACATTTCAGTTAAAATTACCTTTAAACCAAAAGCTACATTTCTTTTTTTTTTAAATTAAAGACAACATATGAAAACTGCAAATAGTTCAAATAAAATGTCTCTTAATATATTGTTAGACCAAAAAGCCCAAATAAACCCAACAACTGAAATCAACCAAAAGGGATGAGAGACCTGTGCTCTAATAGGAAAATATCTATGGTCTATCAAATTCATTCACTTCAGCTTAAATCTACTGTTCTGCTTCACAAAAATAAAATATGTTAATAAGCATTTCAGACAGCAGCTCGATCTTATCAAATTAAAACCATACTACTCTGCTAGCTCCACTAAGCATGGAGAAACTAACATCTCCAAGCTTTGCTGCAGCCTGATGGCTGATCTGCACACAGTTAGGAGATTTTACTGGAGCTAATCGTGAAAAAAAAAAAAGAGATTAACTTTATAGTCATTTCAAACACCTAACCTGAAGCATCTAAATGTTTTGTCAGTGTGATAAGCCCATTAGTGCTCTCTAGTGTACAAACTAATTATCTTCTTGCCTTAGAAAGCTGCTTGTTGAAAAAGCATCTGCAGAGATATTCACACTATTTTTGTGACATCAGTCGCCACATATTCTACCTGCATTTTTATGATAGATCAACATAAAGTAGTGAAATTATGATGATGCACAGCTTAAGCTTTTAACAGCTTAAGCTCAGTCGGATTAGATGGAGAGCTTCTGTGATCCTGACTGTCATTTTGATCTAACTCTGGACTTTAACTAGGCCATTCTAAGCAATGATTACGCTCTGATCTAACCCATTCCATTGTAGCCCAGCCTAAATGTTCAGTTCAACAGTTTCCTTTTTTTCAGATAATGCTGTAATTAGCTCCACAAGAAAATACATAAAAACTTCCCCACAGCATAATACCACCACCACCATAATCTCATAGGGGGTATTGCTTTCAGGGTGATGTGCACTTCTCTCCTAGTTTTCACCTTTAATGCTGCGTTCACACCGGACGCAGCAGAGCAGCAAAATCGCGTCTGCTGCTTCATTTTTGCTGCTTGTACCAGTTAGTTCTGACGCGCGGCTGAAGCAGCTTTGCTGCTCTGGCTGCGCGGTGCAAAGGTGTGTCTGAGGCGCGTTGGGTGGAGCTACTCTATCCTTTCTCTGCCTTGCAGCTATATTTG
>NW_015151672.1:209714-211048 GCF_000732505.1 Cyprinodon variegatus
CTGCCAGCTCCCAGATCAGCTTCTCTGATTGGTTGATGCGGCGCGTCGAGCAGCAAAACTTCAATTTTTCCATCTTGAGCAGCAGCGCGTTTGCGGCGCATTAGATGCTTAAATGCACCCGACGCGCAGCTTCAGCTGCTCAGACGCGCTGCGCCTGCTCCTCAAAACGCGCTGCGGGACCTTTTGCTGCGCCTTGACGTGCGTCAACCATTGACTTTGCATGTAAACTCGCTGCTTCTGTCGCGCCAGCTGCGTCCGGGGTGAACGCAGCATTATATGATTTCCATGTAGACCAAGAAGTTAAACCAGAGCTCCTGTTTGGTATCTGTGCCGTTCCTCCTCCTGAAGCATTTTTTTAAACATCTTGTTTCATCTCCTAATTCTGCCATAAAGACCAGATTTATAGAGAAAAAAAACAAAAACAAATAAAGCCAGTAAAGATCCACGAGGCAGCATACCTCACAGCTTCTCTCTCTGAGCGTGCGCTGAGATATCTTTGGACCTGAGCCTGGTTCACTCCATACAGGGACAGCATGAGGAAGACCCCTCCCACCCCCAGAGTCCAGAAGGTGTGTCTCTCTGTAGGATCCGGGTTTAAGCTAAAACAACGGAGAGAAAAAAAATCTAGTCTAAGATCATTTTAACAAACATATTCTCCCACCCAGGTTCTGTGATGCTTTAGTTTGGACTGAACTCACTCCAGTCCAGATATTCGGTTTCCCTCCTTCACTTTCCTCCACACCTCGGACACCCCCCCGGTCCGCTGTACTCCCACAATGATGACAGCAAGCTGACCGGCGAACATTACGACCGTCTGAAAGACATCCGTCCAGATGACAGCCTTCAAGCCGCCCTGCGGAGGAACAACCAATCAGAACATTTTATTTTAGTCAAAGCAGGAAAAAATGTAAATGAAACACAGATTCAGGAAAGGAGTTTCAAACAAACCGTTATGCAGTAGTGGTGTAGAATAAAAAAAACTAAATGAAAACTAAAGAAATTTAGAAAATTAAATTGATAAAATGATTTATTGTAATGGTGTAAATTAAAATAATGAATCAAAATCAGACCAAAGTATTTGAACTGCTTGAATGAAAACAGCTTGGCAACTTTTGCTCTTCGCTGTTTTTAGTTAAGAAAAATTGTCTTTGCTCCTGGAATTTTATTTGGAGAGAACTGAATAATAAGGCTGGGCGATAATTCAATAACGATATATATCGATCGATAGACGTGTGGCGCAACAGAAAAAAAGAGAGTCGATAAAAGTTCGATAGAGAAACGCAGTTTTCCTTCCTTCTCATTGTAGCCTAGCATGTAGGTTTATGCTAGTCACT
>NW_015151673.1:0-935 GCF_000732505.1 Cyprinodon variegatus
AGGCTGTTCCAGCAGATTGAGACTGTTCCAGCAGATTGAGACTGTTCCGGTAGATTGAGACTGTTCCGGTAGATTGAGGCTGTTCCAGCAGATTGAGACTGTTCCGGCAGATTGAGACTGTTCCAGCAGATTGAGACTGTTCCAGCAGATTGAGGCTGTTCAGGCAGATTGAGGCTGTTCTGGCAGATTGAGGCTGTTCTGGCAGATTAGGACAGTTCAGGGATGAATGTTAGACACTTGCCCTGTCAGTCAGTTCTCTGTGACACTGGCTGGAAGGAGCCCAGCTTAGTGAGAAGGTGAACAGGTACGGTTCCTCCTGGTTTCCTCCTGTTTTGTTGATCATGCTAAATCAGTAGGACCTCTCAACACACACTCCGTCCCTCTGCCTGCTTCTAATGGTGATGCCCACCAGCCCTTCAAGGCTTCCGTCGTTCCAGAATGACACATTTACAGAGCTATTTAAGGACTTCTGGGATTGTTTACCGTTTTTCCACCTCATCACTCATGACACCTGGGTCTTTACCTGAAGACCCCTCCCCTCCATAACCTCAGCAGATTAATAAAATCAATTAGAATTGAGAATTTTATCATATTTAGTAATTTATTCTCCACTAGAGCAACATTTTTTTCCTTAATATATTGTCCTCTAATTGCCTAGAATTGAATGGTCCGTCATCTCCCCCTACTGGCTCTGGATGGAACAGCGCACTTGCCAGTTATTTTTCCACTGGTAATCCTGTGGCTCTGTTTTCATGGTAAGAAAACCTGTTTACTACAGTCCACTGGCCTATGGCCTCGGTGGCCACATACCTCAGCCTGCCATGTCCACAGGATATTCTAGAAATGCTTTTATTTCAGAGGTTTAACAAGGCAGAGCCACAAAAATGCAAAGAAAACAATTTCCTGGAGAGGAAAGGAAGAGAAAGTGTAAATTA
>NW_015151673.1:3784-8265 GCF_000732505.1 Cyprinodon variegatus
TTTAAATACGGTTAGATCAAATACATTTATGTTCAAGAAATGAAACAAGACGTCTGCACAGATTTTAAGAACTGAATTCCTGTTTCCATGACTACCTCACTTTGGGAGTAGATGAAGAAAACATCTGCCCCACTTCCACTACCCTCTGAAACCGATCCGTGCCGAGTTTGGACCGAGCTTATGACCATTAAAACATCAGGCCAGCTCGGTTCCATAGTGCTATCGGCGGTCGACCATACTACAGCCCTGAAGGCGGGAATTACGCAAAGGATATAGCGTCCTCAATGGATAGCGTCCTCCGCCCACATTTAAACGACAGCCTTGGTCTCTGCATCTTCCCAGGCTCCACCACGCTTTTTTAAGCTATTTATTGTTAACAGGCGGAGAAGTTTGTGTGGTGAACAGCTGCAGAGATCCGTGAATCACAAAGCCGAAAACGCTGAAAACCCGCGATATGAGTCAGCTGACTAAGCCACAGATGAACCGTGCTGAGCCCTACTACTGAACGATTACTAGTTCAGCACGGTTCAGTTGTTTCTGCCACTGTCCAGTTCAATTGGGTTCTATTTACACTCAACAGTTACCTGGGTTACCGTGCTTGAACCGTCCTTGGCACGGTTTCATAAAGGTAGTGTAAATGGGGCGTGTATTGATGAAATCAAATGAAATAAAGCTCCGACACTTCAATCAGGTTTCTTTATTGAGAATTGCTCAGCTTTTAGCATAACCTGTCACCTGACAACAAGCAACATACAACCTCAAAAAAAGAACAAAAAAAAAAAAACAGGTAGACCTCCTTTAAAAGCAAAATCTGTACAAAGAAACAAAACAAGTAGAGCAAATGGAAGCAGTGCAACGCGGCGCTTTAACCGACGTGTTGGGGAAGACGTGATGAAAAGCCGACAGTGAATGTGGACGGCAGCTCAGATTGAGTGATATTTCCTCATTTTTCTGGTTCTGAAGGCATCCTTTGATTGCCTGCTTCCAGCTGCCCGGCAGGAGCTGAAAGAGACGCCCTTATTTCCGCTGCTAAACAAAGCTGAATCTGTATGGAACCCAGACATGGATTCATAGAAATGAAGACTGATTGTTCTGTTATAGAAAGAGGAACGTCTGCCAGACCCAGAGGCAGCTGCTTCATGTCTGTTCGATCCACGATGGAGCGAGCCGATGCCGCCCAGCCACATTCCTGCATCATCTACCCGTTTCTGTGAAAGGACCTTTTTCTGGCATCGGCTGGAAGACCCCAAGAGTAAAAAGCAAAAATCAGAATGAGCAGAGATGTCCTGGAAGTAATGCAGAGCTTTAAAAAAAGGCACAGCGAAAGGCCCTGAGGTGAAACGGCGTTTCAAGCGTCAACCGACACGGATCCGCCAGGAGAGGAAGGATTGTTCAGAAGTAGGCGAGCCGAAGAACCGCCAGCTGAGTCCGACATGAAGGAAGGCATGCGGTGTTTGTGAAGATAAACCCTGAGCTCTGCGGGGCGTAGGCTGACCAACAAATGTAGGATTCTGGATAGTTCTCCAGACTGTCCCTGAACGCCGACCTGGACGAATGGGGATAAGTAACGTAACCCGTTCTGATAAGGCCGTCCCTTCAGTGAACGTGTCCTGCTGTCAAACTGGACCGATGCTGGGCTCATGTTGGTCTGTCCAGACTGGAACTCAGGAACCAAACTATGCTGAACTGTTCAGTTTGAACTCATGGTGCAGCGGCCAGAACCGAGACATTTACCTTCATCATCTTAATGCAGAGCTACTGAGACTGAACTTCTTCCTGATTGAATGCAGCCAAATGCGTGGGGTCATTCAAAGTGCTGTAACTCTAACGTGGGCTCCAGCGCCACGCCGTCCGCTACACCGGAGAAACAAACAATAGCAGCATAAGGAAAGGAAAATATTAAGAAAGATTAAAAACTGTCATCTCCCTTTTCATCACAGCGGAGGAAACTGAATCTCTCCCTGAAATAATGAAACCGGAGCAGCTGAGCTCCAGCAGAACATATGAAGGATGAAGCTGCAGCCCGACATGTTTGGCACTTGGTCTGCAGCCAGATCAGGAGCTCTGGTTCCTCCGTCATCGTCTCCGTTTTAACCTTTGATTTCAGCCTGACTGGAAACAAAACTGTGATTTTAAAAAAGCCTTTAAATTAACCAGGGAGATTTTTACTAGACATTTAGATTCACGGCTTTAAACGGTCACATCTGACCGTCATTCGCCAGGGACCATCATTCTGAGCCCCAAGCAAAGACGGCTTTAAACATGAAAAACAAAGTGTACAGTTTCACAAAACGTGGAATTTCTGAGCGAGACTTCCTTCTTCATTACATCACAACCTGTTTTATGCATCCGGCCCCTGATCTGATGGACGGTGGGGGCTAAATGGGGAAGTCACACCCAAGGACTTCAGACGATGGCATTGCTGCCTCGAAGGCCGACCCCGCGGGCAAACTGCTCCAGCAGGCCGGAGATGGCGCCGGAAGGGCTGGGGGCCGAAGACCTGAGACCCACCGTGGAGCTGTAGGCCGCTAGGAAGATCTCCCGGACCGCTTCCAGCCGAGCCTGCCGCTCCGAAGGGAGGGAGCACCTGGGGGGAGAGGGACAGACACCGGGGGTCAAAGAGAGAAAGAGCTCTGAGGGTCCAAAATTCTGTGTATGTTGGGGGGGGGGGTTACTGTACGCGGAGTAGCTATGCTAGCTTTGATTTCTGTTTTGGATAAATACAGTCTATCTGAGTTGAAGGCCGGCTGTTTTCAGTCAGTCTGTAGGAAGAAGAGGACAGAAGACGGTCCAGTTTTTAAACCACTCCCACCCCGACGCTGGAGTCTGTTCTCAGCCCGCCAACACCAGGACGTCCCAGCGGGGGTCTTCAGTGGTCTCAGAGATAAAGGACTGGGTTAGACGGCCACTAAAAATGCAGCTGGATGTTCCACAAGCCAGGATTCAGAGAGGCAGGTCTGACCGAGGTAGTGTAATGGTTACCATGGAAACCAGCGGTAAGACAAGCAAAGAGAGATTTCTCGACGGAAACGGACTGACGGTCTGAACCAGGGCATTCAGGCAGGATGGCCCTCAGCTGAGACATGAATTGACTAAATGTTTGTGCTTCAGGCAGGGATTAGATTATTTTGATTATTTTGATCAGACCGCAGAGAGGTGCTCTGGATATAAGTAGTTCCAGAAAGTTTAATATGGGCTAAAAACGGTGGGCTACTATCAGATAAATTCTGGCCATCTTCCTCTAGGCGTGGCTTAAATACGAATAATGATGCTGATTAAAAATGAAATTGAATCACACGGATCAGAGAACATAACATTGTCCTTTATCAATGAGACCCTGAAGGATGTAACACGGCAGCCAGAAACCAAATCGCATGTGGAGGACACCTGTTTGAAGATGCCAATTTGAGCATTCTGGAAGGGAAGAAGCCGACTGAAGGAGGAGGAGGCCTTCCAGCCACAATGACCTGAAGCAGCCACGGCTGCTGGAGTAATGCTAACCTTCCCCGGTTTGGTGCTGAATCAAAGCGGTTAAAGGTCTGATCAAAGCCGAGGCGTTCAGTAACGCCTCGGGTCGGGCTAAAGTCACACAGGTTTATTCCAAAACTGTTTCTACAGCGGTTGAACTTACGTCCGCCCACTGGGGCCCTCGTCCTGGAAACTGAAGGGCAGCGGGGAATCGAAGGCAGAGGTGACAGCAGAAGAGTTGGAGGAAAGCGAGGCCATCGGCTGAGAAAAGTGGCCGTGGTCGTGGATGCTGCCGCATCCGGAAACTATCTGCCAGCTTCCATAGTCTGTGGACAGGGAGGAAGCTGATCTGGAGCAGTCTGCTGCTAACCTGACACACAGAGGTAACAACCACAAAGGTTAGACACACACCTGCAGAAACCACACAGCTTAGCAGCCGCTCTGACGCTAATGCTAACCAGACCGTCCACAGACTGCCTGACTTTCTGCTTCCAGCAGTCGATCATGTGGGATAAAATTCAGCTCAGGGAACTGTTGGGAAATTTGATGTCTGTCTGATTTCTTCTTTTTCTGTTTTGAATAAATCTCAATAATGAAAATGAGCTTTTGCTCATGGTCTCAGTGGGTCATACAAGTAAAATCCAGAGGAGAGATTAGTTGGGCAGAGTTTGAATGAGGCTGGAGCAGCGCTGCGAACATCTGGACGTTACGATTTTAAGACCCATGCCTGAAGACTCGACTTTTTCCATTTTATATAAACCAGGTTTGAGTCCAACATTTTTACAGGAATGACCCAGATACCGATAATAGAGACGCTTTTCACCACATTCTGTTCTGAAACGCAAACACAGAAAATTGACATTTAGGAAGGAAAGGTAAGGAAAGTTAGGCTGACCCTAACCCTGCCCTAACCCCACCACCGGGGCTCAGTGGATGCGCGTTCACGAGTCTACGGAAACCGCGGCAGACCAAACCAGATGAAAGTGCGCATTCAGCTCGGCAAAGAACTCATG
>NW_015151673.1:9735-12176 GCF_000732505.1 Cyprinodon variegatus
ATTTGACATTTAAATACGATTTCTCTACGACTTTAATGCAGAAATGGTTCTGCTGGCTTTCTGGGCCACAGCCAGCCTGTAGTGGAGACTGAAGCAGGAGGAACCTGGAGTCAGTCCTGTTCATGAGCTCCAGGCTACAGGTCAGATGTAACATTTACAGACGGTCTGAACGGTTCGGGTTCAGTTTGGACTGAGCCAATGGAACATTCAGCTCCATCCATCTGTCCCTCTACTGCGCTGCCTCCCAGCACTCCCTGTTTACTTTGTTTTATGTGGAAAAGACTCCCGACTGTCTCATCTGCCCAGACAGCCTCTCCCAGGGGGCCCCCTACCTGCCATGTGGCGAACAGCACCCAGATCTCCTATAAAGCTGGGCGTACACTGTACAAATGTGAACAGGGGCTAACGAGGGGCCATCAGCCTCTAACGACCACCTCCCCATCAGGAATCGTAAGGTTGGGACAAAATCAATCATGTCAGCCGTCCTAAGGTGGTCATGGGTAAATCTCTCAGTGGGCAAACAAGGATTCTTCTTCTTCTTTCTCTCAGAGGAAAACCCGGCAGCATGGCGGGGGGCAATGAGTGAAATGTAGTTCTTTCTGTCAAACTGACAGACCGTAGTAGCCACGTTAGCTCAGCCATGTCTTTGTCCAAATACGTCGTCGCCTTTTCTTTTTAGGGCTTTCAGCACTAAATTGCCCAAATATCCAAGGCAGCGCGTTTCACTCTAGTGAGCTTCATGTTCCTCTGCTACTGGTTTGGCTTCTGGATAGACGAGTCACAGTAGCGCCATCTCACTGCGGAGCTGAGTCCCACCTGGTTTTTGGTTTCCCGCCTGTTTTCTGAAGAACCTGAGGCCAGAACTGGCTAAAACTGGACTGATGGGTGCAGACAGGCCCCGCCTCCTCGGCCCTCTATGTGAGCAGCAGACTGCAATCACACGCTTTTGATTCCACGGGTCTGAAGTGTTTTTGACGTTTTGCTTTTTAACACCAGAACTGGTGCTGCGGCCGACTGCAGGCATGAAGAGCCGTGGCCCCCGGCACGTCATATCCAGGGGCCGGCAGGCGAACGAACAGGCGGTTCTGTTTTAAAACGATGGTCGAGTCAGGAAGAAACACAGAGCCAGGCCACAACTGCTGAGCCTGGGTAACCACGGCAACCTCAGAGGACTACAAGGATGCTCTCTGGAGTCCTGGATCATATCTCCCTGCCAGCTAAACCAACATTTATCTGACTGCATTAAGTCAACCAGGAAGTTTGGTGGAGGGATGACCGTGGTGAGGGCCGTCTGGCTCCAGCCTTTCATTTCCAGTCAAACTCTTTCCTCCATCGGGGAGCTGAGACATTCTGGCCGTTTTCCTACTGAGGAAACGGAATGACCTGGACCTGCTGCAGACGCATCGCGGTCCAGACCACCGCCACAGAGCCTTAGTGGTGGGACGCTGAGGGCGTCCCCGTCTTCTGTCAGGTGAGCATACCCCAGCATACCCACAGCCAATATGCATGCGCAAGACGTCAGATTTGTGTTTATCCCTTCAGTTTTGTACAAAAAGTAGACTTTAAACTACCTCAACAGGCATGTATCCCTTTGGTCATGTACAAAAAAACCATTAAAGGTCAGATCACCGCACACTTCAAAAAACACCAAGAAGTAAGTAATTAAAAAGGTTTTTTGTTCATGGCTTAAGGGATACACGCCTGTTGAGGTAGTTTAAAGTTTATTATTCGTACAAAACTAAAGGGATAAATTAAAGGGATGATCAGGTATGTTGTTCTGACTGGGTACGCTCATCTGAAAGCTTTTTGTGACATCATGGCTCTAAAAATGGCCGTCACTACCCGATCCGTGCTGCGCATGCGCGAACAGATATACATCCAGGTGTCCATAAATAATGTTATCATCGTACTAAAATTACTTATTTCTATCCTTAACTCTCTATAGAATGCTAATACACGTCTTTAAAAGAAATTGTATGTCTTTTCTGAGACATTTTGATCCTTTTTTCCATTTCGTCCGTTAAACTTCTGACGTCATCATCAGCCACACTCAGTGCAGTCCGGCTAAATCTGATTTAACCATGTTTATCCGCATTTAGTTGTTTCTTTCTGTAGATCACGAACTATATATCATAATGTTACCATGAAAGGAAAACATAAAACTAAAAAAGACTAGATTTATGTTTAAATCCAAGTCTAATAAAGTTAGCTCCTGGAAGTAGCGTAGCATCCCATTTCCTGTACAGAGCGGGAACAGCGTGATAAAACAGAAGAGATTTAAATGCTTTTATTTCTCTGCAAAACATTATTAACCTTTAACGCATATTAGTTTAGTGCGTTTACTATTTTTAGGGAGGGGAAAACATAGTTTTGGTTTTTTTTAACCAAATAAAATTGAGGGCGACCCGGATGGATGTCTGGATGCACAAATGAGCTGATAG
>NW_015151673.1:13431-16162 GCF_000732505.1 Cyprinodon variegatus
GGGCCAGGATGAGGAGAGGGGGCCAGGATGAGGAGAGAGAGGGCCCCGGGGCCAGGATGAGGAGAGAGGGGGCCCCGGGGCCAGGATGAGGAGAGAGGGGGCCCCGGGGCCAGGATGAGGAGAGAGGGGGCCCCGGGGCCAGGATGAGGAGAGAGGGGCCCTGGGGCCAGGATGAGGAGAGAGGGGGCCAGGATGAGGAGAGGGGGCCCCGGGGTCAGGATGAGGATAGAGGGGGCCCCGGGGCCAGGATGAGGAGAGAGGGGGCCCGGGGCCGGGATTAGGAGAGAGGGGGCCCCGGGGCCAGGATGAGGAGAGGGGGCCCCGGGGCCAGGATGAGGACACACTATTTGTTGCTGAGTGACACTGACCAGCTGGAGGCCTGGGATTGGCTGGAGAACGGGTCCATGGTGTCGGTGCTGGAGGCGGCAGGCGGCTCTTCGGTGATGAGGGAGAAGTCGCTGCTCAGGCTGGTGATGCTGCCGCGGTCCCTGGACCCTGAAAACAGCCAGAAGGGCCTCAGTGACACCAGCAGGTAACAAGGGCCACTAACCCACAGAGCGTCAACCTTCAGCTTCCTGTCTGAGCCCATTAGCAGAGCCTGACTAATGCTAGCGCTAGCTTAGCTGGTGCTTCAGGGATACGGCCAACAGCAGCAGGAACCCTGAGACCAGGATCATCCCAGAGGGTCTGCGGGTTACCATGGCGTTAGAGAGGCTGGCTCAGTCTGAGCTGCAGAGGCGGACCCAGCAGGTCCCACAGGAGAACCTTCTGGGCCCGCCTCTGCAGAAGGACTGGCAGATGTTAGAGCAACGCTTCCACAGCAGCTCGCCACATGGTGGACACGTACTCAGCTGGCAGATGTCCTCCACGCTGAAGTCGCCATCTTTGAAGGTGGAGTTTTTCCTCCTGAAAGGTGAAAGAAACGAAGCTGTAACAGAGTCAACGGAGACAGATCTCAGGAGCAGACGGACCTCACCTCTGTTTCCGAACGGCTGAGAACTTCTCCGAGACGATGTGCTTCAAAAAATTGAAGCAGAAAAAGAAAATCTGAGGGAGAGAACATTTCTAGGTTAGAGATGTTTGAGCCTGCAGGACGTCAGAGCAGCATCTCTGTTCCAGAGCAGCGTTACCTCTTCCCCTTTGGAGAGACGATCCGGCAGCATGTGACTGGGAAACAAAACACACCAGTGAGACCATCAGGGTCAAACAGGGTTAAGTCATCAGCATGAGCAGCGTCTGAGGCGTCAGGTGAGGAACATCTCCACCCTGCTGGTCCGCCAGAGCCAGAGCTCTGATCTCATTCTGCTGCATCCTCTAGGAGGAGGATCTTTTTATTCTAGATCTATAGGTCCTATAAGAAGGTTTTTTCCTTAATAGAAGTTATTTTTTTCTAAAACAAAATAAAAGGAACATGGATAGAAACACTGAGGCAACGTAGCTTTCATCTTTGGTCTGCAGGGCCTCCCTGCCAGCACCCTAATCTGGATCTACCCCCACCTGGTGGACCAGGAGGAGCAACAGGAGGAGAGAATTCCCTCTGAAGGACCTCAGACCTGCGATTCAAGCGAAGGGCGGATTTTTACCCAAACAGAAACCAGTCGTAGGCGATGGTCAGGTAGAGGATCTCGGCAGGCTCCAGGCTGGCGTGAACGGCTCCATCCTGTGGAACAAACAGCATCTATAATCAGAATCTGGAAACATCTAAACATTGAAAGCCCTGGAGGATCCATACTGCGATGGAGGAGCGGAGGAAGGACTTACTGCCCACAGCGAGAGTCTGAGGAGGGAGACAAAGAGCGGCGTCCGGTCCCAGCCGGATATGCAGTGCACCAGGAGCCCGCTGTCATCTGAAACGACACAGGACCGCTAAGTGGCGCTACGGCTCAGCAGCAAGACGCTCAGAGGTTCTGGGCAGAGATCGGCCCATCCAAACGGATCAGACCAGAGCTTCTGATCTCTGGGGTCAGGCCAGTGTTGCTTCATCTTCCTCCATTTGGAGAATAAAAACAACCAAAAAACGAAGATAAAGAAAAACCAGAACGGCACTCAGAACTTTCCCAGATGGTAATCCAGCATTTAATGGATCCTTCCCCTGACTGAGGCGCAGCTTTGGTCAAAATGTCACTAAAAACCATTCTGAACCATGAACAGACACGCAGCGCTGAAGGGTTAGCCGACGAAAGCAGCGCTGAAGGGTTAGCCGATGAACGCAGCGCTGAAGGGTCAGCCGATGAACGCGGCGCTGAAGGGTTAGCCGATGAACGCAGCGCCGAAGGGTTAGCCGATGAACGCGGCGCCGAAGGGTTAGCCGATGAAACGCAGCGCTGAAGGGTTAGCCGACGAACGCAGCTCTGAAGGGTTAGCCGACGAACACAGCGCTGAAGGGTTAGACGATGAACGCAGCTCTGAAGGGTTAGCCAAAGAACGCAGCGCTGAAGGGTTAGCCGAATAACGCAGCGCTGAAGGGTTAGCCGATGAACGCAGCGCTGAAGGGTTAGCCGATGAACGAAGGGTTAGCCGACGAACGCAACGCCGAAGGGTCAGCCGACGAACGCAGGGCCAAAGGGTTAGCCGATGAACGCAGCTCTGAAGGGTCAGCTAATGAACGCAGCTCTGAAGGGTTAGCCGATGAACGCAGCGCTGAAGGGTTAGCCGATGAACGCAGCTCTGAAGGGTTAGCCGATGAACGCAGCGCTGAAGGGTTAGCCGAATAACGCAGCTCTGAAGGGTT
>NW_015151673.1:17297-19948 GCF_000732505.1 Cyprinodon variegatus
GCGCTGAAGGGTTAGCCGATGAACGCAGCTCTGAAGGGTTAGCCGATGAACGCAGCTCTGAAGGGTTAGCCGATGAACGCAGCGCTGAAGGGTTAGCCGATGAACGCAGCTCTGAAGGCTAACAGGCTGACGTACGTGGTTAAATGGTCGAGCTAACTTTGTGACGGAGATTCACCGGATCATCCACCTACCATCACTGTTGATGATGTGGAGAAGCAGCTTCAGGTAGTTCTGGGTCTGCTCCACCAGGTCCCACGACTGCATTACAGACACAGACAGGAAACATTAGGAAAACAGACACTGGGTCACCTCTGTTGCTACAGCCTGTGGGAGCAGGGATGGAGCTGCAGAACTAAACCGGATCAGAACAAAGCAGGAGGGCAGCCCACCTGGTACCGGGTCCAGTCGATGTTCAAGTTCTGAGAGAAGCGCAGAGGGATCGTCAGAGGAGCGTCCACAAAGTCCTGTGAGTGAAGACGGAGGAAGATCAGAACATGAGCTCAGCATTACCCGGGCCGACATAAGGGACAGAACCGGTACCGGTACCTGGTTCCAGTTAAACACCAGCCCCTCCGCCGTGTAATCTCTGTCTTTGTAGTCCTTAAAAAACTCACAACCTGGAAAACAACAGATCCACAAACAGACCTCAAGGTTCTGACGGGCCGAAACCTGGTTCTGATGAAATATTGCATCAGCAGAATAAAATCCGGGTTCCGGAGCGGTTCCCCTGACCTGGGTAAGGCACGGAGAGCAGGGTGAAGTCTGCGTAGCGTTGGGCCTTGTCCACCTTCTCCGAAGACGTCACGCTGCAGAGAGACGAGGACGGCTTTAAAAAACAGAACCGGTCCGCCCACAGAACCCGACCTGCACCGGATCCGTTTCTACGGGGCTCCCACATATTCAACCTACCCCCTCAGCTCCTCAAACACCGAGTCAGTTACTATGGAAACGCTCCCTGTTTGAGGTCAGAATGAGGAAATAATCTGGATTATTCTAAGGTAGGAAATTCCTTCAATCACTGATCAGAAGGAATCTTTTCTATTCTGCAGCGCAGGAATTTATGGAGTCAGAAAACAGTGAAAATGTTTATAAACTTCTCAATCTTAGTTTAAACTGGAAAAAGAAAAGTTGATATTTGATGTGAAATTTTTATCTTATAATTTGAGAAACTGAAAAGGGAAAAAATAAAATACTAAGTATTGAATCTAAATTCAGTTTAGTATTTTGATTACACTTTTTCTAATTCTTTTCTTTATTGCAGTCGTAGATTTTATATTTTCAGATTCAAATCCATTACTTTCAGTTTTTTTTTACACTTTCTTTCACATTCAGACTTTGAGCCCAATCTGACGGTAGTGGGCGGGGAAACGTGATTGACAGCTGGAGAGACGTCCCATTCCATGTTGCATTCCTGAACTGAACAGATTCTCTGCAGCATTTATTTGCCTTTTTGGTAAAATCCTGTGAAAAATCTGACATTTCTGGCTCCATAGAGATTCAGCTGATTAGAAATGCAGTTTTTCACCGTTTCGATCGTTTATTTTTCTGCAGGGAAACAACTGAGAGGTGGAGGAGTTAGCGAGGAGCCAGACTTACTTCAGGCCAAACTTGACCTTCTTGTTCTCCACCATCAGGTCACAGATGTAGCGAACCGACAGATAGCGCAGCAGCTTGATGTCGTGACCTCGAACTTTGTCAAAGAGCTGCGAGTCTCCGTTCCTGAGGAGAAACGGCACGGAGCAGAACCTTTAGAGGGCGGGCGGTGCGGTCTAATGCCTGGATGACACAGGTTAATATCTCCGTTACCTGACTGCGCCGTCGTCCTCTGGGAGCTCCTCTGGTTCTGCCCCGGTGTCGTCGCTGCCCCCTGCAAACCGACCAGGAAGGTTAGGGAGGATGGTCTGCCAGCAGCAGATGAATCTGGTTTTTATTGCAGAGAACTTTGCGCTGAATGTTTGACCTCCGGACACAAACAGCTGCTGTTCTCCTCGTTCTGGTCGGCTCAGACCAATCCCTGCTCCTACGGTTTCATGACAGAGCAGGATGGAAAACCCAACCTCCTGTGTTCTGTGTGCAGACGCGTGTTTCTACCTGAGAAGATGTAGTTGTATCCCGTCCGTCCGTACAGCTCCCCCCAACCTGCCAACGTGGCCGACCGGCAGATGTGCTGCATGAAGAAAGCGGGTGAGATGAGAGGGAGGAGGGTTATTAAAACACAGAGGGTTCCTCCACGCAGAGCTGCAGGGGCGGAGCCAACAGCAGGCGGACGCCAAGTTGCCCTGGAAACCATCCAGATCGCACCCTCCTGCTGCGTGGAGGAAGCAGAGCTAAAAATGTCTGGTTGGCCGACATGCAAACGATCCCTGCAGCTAAACACGGAAAGGACGGCATCATGCTGAGGTGTGGAGAGCAGCTCAGCTTCCAGCAGACCAGCACTACCACAGACAGGAAAGGTTCAGACTGAAGGGTTAGAGTGGCCTAGTCAAGGGCCCCCCGAGACTAACCGGGCCCCCTGAGACTAACCCGAGCCCCCTGAGACCAACCGGGCCCCCCGAGACCAACCGGGCCCCCTGAGACTAACCCGAGCCCCCTGAGACCAACCGGGCCCCCCGAGACCAACCGGGCCCCCTGAGACTAACCCCAGCCCCCTG
>NW_015151673.1:21592-22641 GCF_000732505.1 Cyprinodon variegatus
CCGGGACCCCTGAGACTAACCGGGCCCCTGAGACTATCCGGGCCCCCTGAGACTATCCGGGCCCCCTGAGACTATCCGGTTCCCCTGAGACTATCCGGGCCCCCGAGACTAACTGGGCCCCTGAGACTAACTGGGCCCCCTGAGACTAACCGGGCCCCTGAGACTAACTGGGCCCCCTGAGAATATCCGGGCCCCTGAGACTAACCGGGCCCTTGACACTATCCGGGCCCCCTGACACTATCCGGGCCCCCTAAAGGAGACTGTAGGCACTGGAACCCTGCTGGTTACACTCAGTCCTATCTTGTTCTTCACGGTTCTGCCTGATTCTGGCTAAAGCCCAGTAAAAGCTCTGGTTTTTCCAGCTGGGTTTACTGGTTTACCCCGGCTGGTTGTAACTGAGAGGCAGCTGGTTAAACTGGACTTCCCAGCAGGAACTGCTCCAAAGATCAGAACCGCAACCAAAGGGAAACAGAATCCAAACGGATTGAAGAGAAGGAAACGATGACGGAGAGGCTGAGCTGAAAGGACCGGAACCTTCTGGATGGAGGTCCAGCAGTAGAACCACAGCAGAACTGGGACCAACCTTTCCGTTGTAGAGGATGACGGGGCAGACGAACCGCCCTCTGCAGCGCGCCATCTTGCTCCGGTTCACCAGGTCCTGCAGCTTGGAGATCCGCACCGTGCTCTCAAACCTAAACACACACAGAACCATCAACATCGCTGACTCAGCGTCAGGAGAGCATCATGACTCAGCATCTTAGAACATTGCAGCTCAGTGGCGCAGTGGGTAGCACTGCTGCCTTGCAGCTAGAAGGTTCTGGGTTAAATACTTTCTGCAGGGAGTTAGCATGTTCTCCCAGAGCATGCGTGGGTTCTCTCCGGGTGCTGCCGCACGCAGCAGGAGCAGCAAAAACTAACGCAGCGCTTCATTATTTATGCTTGTTCCACTTTAGATCTGACGCGGTGGTGAAGTGGTGGTAAAGTGGGTCTGATGCGTGGTGGGCGGAGCTACCCGATCCTTTCTCTGCCTGGAACAATGGCGGCTATAT
>NW_015151673.1:25536-28386 GCF_000732505.1 Cyprinodon variegatus
GCATCCATGTTTGTCAAAGAACACTACTGCCACCTACTGGTTAGTGACGTCACGGTGCGGTATCGGCTGTCCGTGGAGGATCAGGAATCAGAAAGGTGGAATAACTCTTTTTTTTTTTCACTTTTCCCCGATGGATTCCAAAGCGGGGAGAATGGCGGAGAATTGCGCTAGGCTTACCGCACCGTGACGTCACTGCTGGAAGATGGCAGGAGGGAGGGGCTACTAGATTTGGACAAAGATGGCCGCTCTCAGACTCAGTGATCGCAATGAAAAATAAATTTTTTCTTACTGATTAATGCTAAATTCATTAAATCCCTGTGAACGTATTAGTTTCAGGTATAAATAATGATCCATTGATTATTCCTGCTGATCAGACTTTTCCTTTAAGGAGGATTTTTTAATGAAATTAAAACTTTTCCACTTGAGTTCTGGATAGAGCAGATTGACAGATGGAAAAGTTTGTTTTAATCTTAAATGCAATCTTGATATAATTCCTGCTCTGTCAGCTAAAGTCGTGTCTCTTTTCTCCTTTAACGGTTAATCAATGACTCAATTAGTTGACGATTATTGAAATAAATGATTGTTTCAGCCCTAGATGCAGGGAATGGCAACTGACCAAGATCCAAATAAAAGATCTTTTAATCAGACAGGATAATCAGCAATGTTCTGCTGGAGGAGGCCCTGCAGCTGTTGGTGGGGTCCTGACCTGTCCCTGTAGCAGGTCTCCTCAGCCCACAGTCCTGTTCCAACCCTTCACACCCTCACTCATTACCCCCGCATGTTAGCTCTAACATGGACCTCACATTTTCTAATCTTCTGATAATATCTCTGCTGCTCGGGGGCCACAGCAGTAGTTTTGTTTTGAGCTGAGGTCAGGGCCCCACATCAGTTTGGGGGCCACCAATAATCCTGATCCTCTGACAGGGTGGCCAGAGAACCGATGGAGGGCCAAACCCTTAGCTCCAGGGGGCGGGGCTTAGGGCTTGGCCACCCATTGGTCACCCCTGGCTGCAGAGTCCTGGTTCCCATCTGGAAGCTGCAGAAGAAGCAGTTTCCCTCTGAGCCAGAGGGTGGCAGCAGTGATCCTCTCAAATGGATAGTTCTATTTTAGCTGTTATTATTTAACAACAACCTCAAAGAAATTAAATATTTACATCAATATAGCAACATTAAAGATATCAAACACAATCCAGGCTCTTCTCAGAGCTGCTCTGGGTTTTATAGGGAAAACCTTCGTCTCCTTCAAACATCAAGGAGCCACAGCCACCTCCAACCATCAGCTTTTACTGCATGACAGGGGGCTGCATTTGGGGAAGTGGGGGCCTGGTGGTTAGAGCGTCACACCTAGGGTCCCAGTCCCAGTCCCACTCATTCCCACAGACTTCAACTCTGGGTCCCAAAGCAAGACGCCTTACCCCACACTGCTCCCTGGGGGGCACACAGGGGACAGGTGAGATGCAGAGAGAGAACTTCCACATTGAGAAACAATGAAGGGATATGCTGCTTCAGATTCTCAGTCATTCCAACAAAAGTTCAAAAACAATCCACTGGACTTAGTTTCCAATTTTGAAGACGTTTCTCTTCCATCCAGGAAGAGTTTTCAATTTAAAATGTAAGAAATAGCGTTGAGTTTGAGATTCTTTTGATAACCAGAATGTTCACATTTTGGACAAAGAAGACAGGTGGTTTGAGAGGGGCGTGAAGGAAGCCATCTATGTTAAGCCGTAGGCGGCTCCCTGGCGCTTTTTAAAATTTTATAAAGAGAAAATGTTTTTTTGTATTTTAATACGGTGTGCAGCAGGTCAAACAAAAACGAATGATGTTTTCCAATGCTGTAAACATTTGTATAATAAATAAATGTAAACAATAATCAGCCTCATAGCCATAGAGATCAGTGGTCATCACTTGCAACCATTGCAGCGCGCTGCCAGGCTAACACAGCTGCAGGTGAGTCTCTAACTATGGATCCCAACGGGGAAAAAAGAAGATGGCTGATGAGGAAAGAGGATTCAAAGAAGAAAGGAGCGAATCATTTGCTTTCATTATCATAGAGGAAGGATTGCCTCCATGTTTGCTTTGGAAGGAGAGGTTGGCCAAAAATAAAGAGTCATTAGGAAAGACTTTTCCAGGGAAGGCTAAACCTGCAGCCCACCACCAAGCTGGGGGGGGAGAGAAAAAGAGTGATTGCAGAACTTCTGGATCAATTAGAGGAGAGAAAAGATAGATTTAAGAAGCAGATTTTATCTCCAAACTCCACTGCTGCTGCTAGTTTGGCTGCAAGGAAGGAAAAGCCTCCACAGATCTAACAGGCAGCTCTGATCCTAAAAATCTAAATCCTTTCAGGGTTAGAGAGCTCTGCTCTGATGATGTCACTTCCTGCTCGGTTCCTCAATCAGCTCCTCCCAACAGAAACACGTCCTCCATAGAAAGATTCCTTTATCCTGTTTGAAGCGGCGCGTGATGGGAGCGTTCACTGCTCCTCCCTCACCTCAGGCTGCTATGTGACATTTGCTCCTGGATAAACATTTAGTCATGAATGCTTATTAAATATTTAAGCCCACATAGTCCTTTTCTATAGTGGGATAAAACATTTAATGTTGCCATACGAGGCTTATAGAAGACTTTTACATTTTTGCGGCTCCAGACAGGTTTATTTCTTGGTCCAATATGGCTCTTTGAGCAGTTGACCCCTGTGAGACACAGACAATTCCCACTAATGACCCCCCCTTCAGAGACATAGACAGGTATGGGGCATTGCAGGCTAACAAAGAATCCAAAGAACCCCCATTCCAAATGGGGGGACCCGTTCATCCGTTTCTATTTGCATGTTTTCTAAACTAAAACCAGGAT
>NW_015151673.1:29231-30250 GCF_000732505.1 Cyprinodon variegatus
CCTGATGTTGCGATCATTTCCCTGTGGGGAAGCTTTCTGCCAGCTGTAGTGATTTCAGGCGCTGTCCTCCATCTGACGCCGTTCAGAGGCCTGATGATGGCGGCAGCTGGACGTTTGCATGGTGATTGCAAAGTTATTACCAAAAGGAGAACGATCTCTGATTTTAGGAGGGCTCAGCTGTGGTTCTGTCGGTACAGCGTCTGAGCAGGCCGCTGCGGTTTGAAAACCGTTTGGTGTGTTTGGACCTTTTTCACGCTGTTAGTCAGCGTTTGTGGAACAAAAAAACATTTGCATGAATTCATTTCTAAGATTTAGAAATCTTTCCAAAATAATCTGAAATGTAACTTAATAATCCATCTGAAATTTACTCCTTTTAATTTCCTGGGAGATGCAAATGAGTGCAGCTGATAGGTGGAGGTCAGGGGTCAGAGCCGCCTCCTCTGATTGGCTCTGAGCAGAGAACCAGAAACCTTCCAGCTACCCTGATCGCCACCTGCTGGTCGGATGTTTTGGGTGCAGCGGTGAAATTACGATGCGTCGTCATTTGGAAACGCTGGCTTCCTAAACGCCACAGGATTGGAGATGATCTCTGGATTACATTCCACCGCTCCTCAGCGACACTAACATGGAAATCCTCTAACTGAGGCAGTAAGTGAGACACTTTGCCAATGGAATTTACATTTCAATGGTAAATTCAATTTATATTAAAATAAGAAAAAATTAGATTATTTTAAGGTCATAATTAGACTTAGTGTAAAACAAAAAGGAATTTCATTTGGAAACAGCTCTCTGTACAATTTCATCTTATTTAAAAGTGCAGCCTTGAAAAACATTAATAAAATAGTAATAAAAACAGAGATATAAACATGACTGTAGATTTACAGTTCTAACATTTTTTTTATATAATGATAAAATGTAATAAAATACAATAAAACAATCCTTTTTACAGAACATTCCTCAGTCTGATGGCGGTGGGGAAGAAGCTGTTGCAGAACCTGCTGGTCCTGCATTGAATGCTG
>NW_015151673.1:30778-33021 GCF_000732505.1 Cyprinodon variegatus
TGATCTGACCACTCCTTATACACCTGCCCAGGTATGTCATCAGGCCCTGGGGCCTTCCTCTGATTAACTCTCCTCAGAGTTTTCCTCACTTCAGCTAAAGGTTCAGTGCCTCCTGCTCAGAATAAGGCTAAATCAACATAATTTAAGACGTTTTTACTGAATTTTAGGTCATTTTTGCAGCCTAAACTTGGGTCAAATAAATGCCAGCTTTAATTTCCTTTATTATTTAATCACCTTTTGCCACTGCATTGTACTTTTCTTTTCATGTTCAGAAGTTTGTCTTGCTTTAAATAAACAGAAATGCTCCATTAATGTCTGTTTTATTTTTTTTAAAACCACCCAGTTGAAAATTGGACTCCTTTAAAAAGTGTGATAAGAATTTGCAGATGAAACATCATCAGGCTAGTCAGCAAACACTTTACTGATTATTTTATTATCAAAATGCATTACATCTCTTGCTTCTTAAATCTCTTAGAGAACAATTGAAATAGTAACTACTATGATCTGTGGAAAAGAAAAAAGAAAAGCAACAGAAAAGTTGTTTCCAAACCCAGAGAGAGAGAATGCGGTTCATTCCAACAGACGCCACGCCATAATTCAGTGTACTATATATTCTCCATCACATTCTTTCTGTACACAGAATCCTACATCTAATCCTATCAGCTGTTTCAGGTGGGATGTGTTTTTAAGGTGCTGGTTCGTTTTAGGTCTTATTCTGTCAAACATTCATGTAATCTGGGCGCCCTCCTGTGCCTTGGTGGGCTGTAGTGACACCTGGTGGTGGATGGGGGCTCCTTTCATTCCCCTCCTTCCCCTCAGAAAGTCCAGGAGGAGGGGGGGGGGGTCCTGCTGCTGCTCGGCTGATGCCTCCAGTCTGATTGATCTCTGGAGATCTCCTTTTTAAAAGTCGCCGTTTAAAGATAATAAAAAAGGCTAAAATGAAAGTCAGAGAATGCTGGGAAAGGAGCAGCTTTCACAGGAATGTGTAGCAGCTTTTTAATCACCTCCGATCCACAAAGGATCTAAATGCTTCCTTAGAAAGCTGCTGTGCAGCGGCGGGTCGGAGAGGAACCCAGAGATCCCAGCAGCAAAGAAAAGGTCCGCTTCCTGAACGGCAAGCGACCCGCAGCAAATACAGCGCGGGCGGCGCCGAGGCGCGCGGCGAAAACGGTCTGCAGCACCATGAGTCCGAGGACCCGCACGTCTTCAGCAGGATTCCGGATTCTTCCCGAAGTTAACCCCCCAAATGGAGCAGAAAATGAACCAGACCAGCAGAACGTGTCCAGATGGATGCAGAACAGCCGGTTTCCCTCCTGGAACCAACCCGACCGCCGAGGGAAACGCAGGAGCCAAACCCCAGCCTGATGGAGCCCAGCCGGTTACCGTGGTGACAGGCTGCATGCGTCCGGTTTCAGGGTTCATCTCCTGAAAACAAAACAACCAGAAAAGGAGGAAACGTCTCCAGAAGTTCTCGCTCCTCTAAAGTCTCTCCATGTGGCCCCTGTGGTTCCCTGACCCCCCCCCCCTGCGGACCCCAGTCCTAGAAGCTTCCTGACTGCGTCCTTACTCCGGGGCCCTGGTGGGGGGGGTGCTGGTACTGACCGAGGGCCGCTCCCTGCGGGGAGTAGTGCGAGGGTCCAGGAGCGCCCGGCAGCCTGGAGCTGGCCTGCAGCGCCCCCTGGCTCGGGCTGCTCGCCTTCAGGCTGCGAGACGCCTGCTGCGGACCCCCTCTGGAGGCCTGAGCGCTCAAGTCCATTTTATTGTGTCCGGGGGCCCGGGGCCCCGACGCTTCCACTAAGCTGCTATTCAGAGAGCTCGTCTTTGGATGGCCGCTGCCGTAGCCGTGGAGCCCGTCGGCCCCGCCGCCGCCGCTCTGCTGGTGAAGGGAGTCCGAGACGAGGGCGGGGGTGGGGCTGGGGTAGGAGGAGTGGAGGTCTGGGGACAGTCCTGGCTGGGAGGAGGAGGAGAAGCGGGGGTAGAAGCTGTGGCTGGGGGAGGGGCTGTAGGAGCTCTGGAATGGGGAGCTGG
The DNA here is from genome assembly GCF_000732505.1 of Cyprinodon variegatus. Taxonomy (NCBI): domain Eukaryota; kingdom Metazoa; phylum Chordata; class Actinopteri; order Cyprinodontiformes; family Cyprinodontidae; genus Cyprinodon; species Cyprinodon variegatus. Next base: position 32,807 of record NW_015151673.1, read on the forward strand.
ACGTTTGATGGCTGAGGGAGGGGCTGTCGGCCTCCTGATGACTTTCTGTAGACTGGAAACATGGCGGCGGTTAGTACACCTTCAGGAGCAACAACCACAGTAACAGAAGCTAATCAGGATATTCTCATGGCCTCAGATAATGGACTTTTTGAAGAGTTTCAGTCTGGCTTTAGAGCTCATCATAGCACTGAAACAGCTCTGGTGAAAGTCACTAA
>NW_015151673.1:34888-37069 GCF_000732505.1 Cyprinodon variegatus
GTCCAATTCCTGCTGTAAAGCGTCCAAAGCTGAAGTGTGGATCTGGCTGGTAGGTCCGCCGTGGAACGGAATCTAATCTGAATTTACTTTTACTTTCTGTCACAAAATCTCCCCGTCAGAAAAAAACCCCTCCTTTCTAGATGCAGGTGAAACCCTGCAGACTACCTGGTGTGAGAAGACTGGGTTGCTCTTTGTGGAAGACGCCACGGGTCCCGCTCGCCTCTCGTATCGGTCAGCATCTGGGAACAGAGTAAAGCATCAGAGACGGACTCGGTGGGTTCTTTCGTTTCTCTGAAACATGGAAGGTCTCTGCTTTTACCCGGCTCTTTGTCTGCTGAGCCGTCGCTCTTCCTGTAAATGCGATCCATCTTGATGCTCAGGACTCGCTGACCTTCCCTTAGACGCTCGACCGTGGTCGGGACCATCCTTTGAACGACACCAAGCCGGCTGTGATTTCTCTGTTACCATGAACGCGCTTTGAAATGTCACCGCGGCTTCTCACCACTGGTTGTTGGACTCCTCCCGTTTGGACTTCAGCGACGTCCTGTGGAGGTCTGAATGGCTGGCCTCCTCCGGGGGCGGGGCCAGAGGGTTGGAGTGCGGGGAGGCCGGGGGCTGCCTCTGCTGATGGGAGTCAGGCCTGCTTCTGGCTGCTGCTTCAGACTCACGGCTGCTGCCCGCCTTCCTCTTGCGGTATTCCAGCAGAGACACCTGAAGGAAGAGGAGGTGTAATGAAGATCAGGCTGCAGACACCTCCCATCGCTCTGTGATGCCAGGCGGCCAAACCAACCACATTATTCTGACAGATGACAGGCCACATGCAGCACTACCCACATCTGCTGTCTGGAAGGAAACAAACAAATCTCCTGGCCCCGTTTCCTGGCCCTGGACTCTGACTTTGAGCTCCTCCTTACGTCTCTGCTGTGGAGCGATTGTGTTCGCTTTGAACATAAGGCAGGCAACGGAGGACGCAGCACGCCATGATGCAACCACGCGCAAAACTCCACAGAAACACACAAAGGTTCACAGGGGGTTCGAGCACACACACACACACACACACACACACACACACACACACACACACCTCCACTGGTAACAATGATTCGGCTGCATGTCATCAGCAAAGAAACAAACAGGGAGGTCACCACATGGTCACAGCGACATGGATGGTCTGGCCTTGGAATGAAAACAGGACTGCCAGCGTTTATGAAGCAGTAATGGAGCTCCTTTCTACAGCCTGTTCTGTTTAGGAGGAACAGCTGGACAGAGATTAGATCAGAAGCAGGTTCAGGCCAGCGGCTGGGCGCCCAGCGCAGAGAACGCTTCGTTCACGCCGCACGCGCTTTCAGCAGCAGAAGCAGCCGTTGTTCTGTCAGACCAGCATACCATTTCTTCCCGTGATGGATGGATTTCTTCATCCAGCTGCAGACTGTCACTAAAATCATTTCATTTATAAAATCCCTGAGGTCTACTTCACCCTAATCAACTGTCTTTAGATGCTGATCTCTGTGAGATGAGTTCATCTTGGTAAATGTAAAGGAGTCTGACTCTGCCAATGTCTGAAAGAGCCCAGATCCTGCTAAATCCGCTTCTCTGAGCCTCTAACTGTATAATAGTGCTATTATTTCACCAGAGCAATGAAATAAGCGGTATTTGATGCATCTCTGAATAATCCCTCTGAGTTGTGCTGTCTGAGCAGCAGCCCCTGCCTGTCCCTCCAGGAAGCGCCTACCTTAACTGCGCTGCGCCCGTACCGTAGTCGGACAGTGACTTCATCCGATGATGAGAGGCAGAGCGCCGTGATTCCAGCGGCTCCTTTACTAGCTAATCTGAACAGGGCAATAACTTTTCTTTTTTAACTCATGCCTAAATAATGAGAATCCAGTTTTTAGGCTCTGTTCAGCCTTCAGAAGTGGTTTAATACGGTGAAATCATGAAATAGGCGACTTCACTGTAAAGAAGAGGGTTCTTCTTTGGGGACGGAAGAAAACTATTTGATTTAGACAAATTTATACCCATGTAGCGCTAAAGGTATAATAGGGGACTTTGAAAGGCTTAAAAAGCAGGTTAAAGCATCTCTAATAACATCCTAAACCAGTTAGTCTATGGTGTGCAGTTTGGATCCTAAACCAGTTAGTCTATGGTGTGCAGTTTGGATCCTAAACCAGTTAGTCTATGGTG
>NW_015151673.1:39488-42060 GCF_000732505.1 Cyprinodon variegatus
GCAGCCAGGGATAACGTTAGCCCGTCTGCGGCAGCCAGGGATAACGTTAGCCCGTCTGCTGCAGCCAGGGATAACGTTAGCCCGTCTGCGGTAGCCAGGTGTTAGCCCGTCTGCGGTGTGTTCCTTATTATTCCCCCACTGAATGTAAAACGTCAGAAGAGACTATTAATACCAGGAGGTGAAATGCAGCTCCTGACTAGCTTTGAATGTGGTGATGTCATCAGGACGCTTCTGTTCTAACTGACCCAGATTTATTCTGCGTGCTCCCGTTCTACCTTACTTTCCTGTATTCTTCTCAAGAACAGACTTGGCGAGGACACGAGTCCGTACTGGCGTTCTTGTGAATTGAAAAACGCTCACTGTGTGTATTCTCATACAGGTTTCTTCTCATGTAGCCTGGTGGATATAGTCAGTATACTTTTCAAAGGAAATATCCCTGCTCTCCAAAATACTTTCTCCCAGTTTCTTGTGGAAGAAACTCAGCCCTGCTTCATGGTGACGATTCATGAACCATTGGCCTGATGGCAACGGATGAGCGTTTCCACACAGAGATGAGTTGGGCTGAAATGGCTCAATAACCCAGAGGTTCTTGGGGACTCGATGCATGTTTGGGGGTGGGGGTGTCAGAGCATGGCGTGGGTGCTGAATGCAGATGCAAAAAATTAAAAGCCAAAACAATATTTACATGCACACTTCTAAAGATGTATTTGTAGGGAGCATATTCACCATATTATGTACTGGCTTGTTTTGACTTCTTACTGCTATAGGCTGGTATTCTGCCTTTCCTGTCAGCAGACTAATGGTATGCTGGTTGGCCCTCTGCCTTGGAAGAAAAGCGGAAGAGAAACTTGGCAAAGAGTGTGAAGGAGCATCGAGGGGGGAAGGGTGGCTGAGGAAGGAGAGGGAGCAGATCTAAAGAGGTTCAGATACACAAAAGCAGCTACAAAGGTTCCTGCTAACAGAGTGGGACGTGACGAGCTGACGGGGGCCACAGAGCGCGCTGGAAGCACATCATGATGTTGTTGTTGCACTTAAAGACATGATTAAGAAACAACAGTGAGGATGGGGAGGAACTTGCCTTCTTCTTCTGCGGAGGGTTACTGGTGTGAGGGGAAGTGCTCCGATCCGGGTATCCCCCTCCGTAATGGCTCTCTCCGAACGGCGACATGGAGCCGGAGCCCACGTCTCCTACCAGCCCCTGGCCACTTAGGGAACTGTGTAAGGAATCTATGGGAGAGAGACCCCCGTCCACCTGGGAGTGGCGGCGCTCCGAGCTCAGAGGGATCCCCAGGTTGGCGTTGAGGGGGGAGCAGGTGTAAATGAGGTTGAACTCTGTCCTGAAGGCCCTCTCCCTGTTTTTGGAGTCTGAGGAAGGACACGGCACAAGGTTTAGGGACCCGGCCCCCGCAGACGACTGGCCGCGGCAATCCTGCCCTGAAGCAGCTGTGGGGAAGTCGTCAGACGTCGCGGCCGCCGGGTTCTCCGAGCTGGACGGGAGCGGCAGGTCCACAAACGGGGGCCTGGGAGAGTCAAAGCCCGCCTGCAGAGAAGGCTGATGGAAGAGAGGAAAGAGAGGGAGACAAATGGTGACTCTGGAGACCGAGAGCTCAGCCGGCCGTCACATTTGGAGCCAAGCTGTGGGAACCAACCTCTGGAGAGATGGACTCTGGTCGGTGGACAGGAGAAGCCTCAGGGGACGAGATGTTCTAAGGATGGAAAACAGAGCTGCAGTTAAAGCGCTGCAAGTCCATTTCTCTGCACCGAGCAGGTATATAAAACAAACTGGAATAAAATGATTTATGTTCAGAATAAGGACATAAAACCAAACGTCTAAAAGGGTTCCTACAGCACAGGGAGGTTACATTCAAGGCTTTAAATAAATAAAAAGTTATGACCAACTTCACAAAAACAAGAAAATCCTGGTAGCAACAAATTTACGCAAATGTTTATTTTAAGCTAAACTGTTGTTTTTTTTCGTTGACCCAGTAGAAATGGTTCAAATGTTTAAAAACCTTTGCTACATTTAATATCCAAAGATATTAAATGGAAGTTTTTTTTGTTATTATCTCATATAGGAAATTAGTTTCCATCTTAAACAACCAACAATTTATTTGCTTTAAAAAAATATATTAAAACACATAAATTCCAAGCTAATTAAAAGATAATGGCTCTAAAAACATATTTCAGTTTTTTTTATGTCCTTCTTATCCTATTCTTATCCTAAATCTTTTATAGTAGCTTATTTAGCTCGTCATATAGATTTTAGCCACAGTTAGGAGCTGCTGTAGAGGGTCCAACAAGCAGCAGGTTGCAGTAAATGAACGGCCAAACGTTTCCCAGAGGTTTGGTGCTACTGGTGCCGTTGCTGAAGATGCTGTGGAGGCGTTGCAGAGACGAGGCTGGAACCGAGCACAGAAATACCTGCTGCTATGATTTTGACGCTTCGCATGTCTGACTCCATTGACCAGATTCGCATCGTGCCTCATCTACCTTCCCTGGTTCTGCAGGAAACTTTTTTTTAGACTATTTTCATTGAATAGGTCAAGGTGGGGCTTAGGGCTGGGTACCGAAC
>NW_015151673.1:42956-45264 GCF_000732505.1 Cyprinodon variegatus
TTTTTTTTTTATTTTTTTTTATGTAAGAGGAAAAATGTAAATGGAAAAATCAGAGCTTATAATAAAACTCAAGATTTGTACTTTTTTATGTTGTGTAATTTTCTTTTTCTTCGAATTGATATTATAAAACTGGTATCGAAAAAAGTATCGTTCAGGAACCGGTATCGAAGTGAAGGTATCGGTATTGGTACCGGAACCGAAAATTTTTGAACAATACCCAGCCCTAGTGGGGCTGCAACTAACCGTTATTTAGCAAACTCATTATTCTGTCCTTTGTTCTTTAGATTAATAATCAGAGAAGAAAGTGTTTTACAAAATTAAACTAAATAAAAGTAAAACTTTTGTTCAGCCCCTGTTCGGCCGCAGGATCATTTTTATTGGTTCCGTTATCGGGACGGTCACAGCAAGCCGTTTGCTAAATGTAAAAAAATAAAAAAGGCAATTATTTTAATCTTTTATACGGATTACATAAAAAAAAAACACTATTTGTGACGTGGTAACTATTTTAAGACATTTTAATACTAATTGAGGTCTCAGTTTGATATGAAGGAATTTGAAGCCGGCTCTGACGTTTCATTCACAGCTGTAATGGATAAAGATGCAGAATAAAACCTGAGACGAACTGATTGATTTGCGTCGTTGTTTTATATCTAGTACAACTTATCTATGATTCTGTTGAAAAAAGGTTTTTTATCTCAACAAAAACCGTACTTTTATTTTGCCGTGGTATCGAGTAGAAAGCATTACTGTCGGTAAGGAACCACGGTCCGCTTCACCGTCCGTCGTCTCCTCCTGCTTGAGGCTCTTACCTCGAACTGAAGCGGCGTGTTGCAGCGGCTCGTGGGCAGCGACGGCATCGGCGAGCAGACCACGCCGTTCAGCAGCAGGGGGCCACGGAGGGAGGGCAACAGCGGGTGAAGCGAGTCTTCGGGGAGCGGTGGCGTGATGGGCGAGAGCGGACGGAGCAGGTGGTTCAAGGATGCCGGCGTGGCCTCGGCGGCGTACTTATGCTGCCGCTTTTTGAACGGTGTGCTGATGTCTGATAAAGAAGAGAGGAGAAAAGTGACAGACTGCTGCACCCTAAATGCACCAGAGAGCGTCATCACAGATCCTTCCTCCCAGCAGGAGATCTTTCTGCTGCTGTAAACACCAGAACTTCCCCACAGTGGGACAATAAAGGGTTTTTCTACTCTATTCTAAAATATAACATGAATGCGTTCACATGGGGGGGGTCATAGGAGGAGGGACGCCTACCGCTGCAGAGGGGGTTGGGGGTTGAGCGGCTGCTGGTGCTTTGCTGCGATGAAGTGGACTCGGTACCGTCCTCCAGGCTGGTGGAGCAGCTCTCGTCCTCCACCTGTTTGATCCATCTCTGCATGGCGACAAAAACAGCATCAAGTCAACATGTGACGGACGGACCGCCGGCTAAACAATAACAACACTTTTTATTTGGTGCACCTTTCATAGCACTAAAGGACACTGTACAATTAAAAACAATGAACAGTGTCATCATTAGGAGAAACAACACAAACGAAACACAGGAAAGCAATCGGAAACCAATGGGTTCCAATTTTTTAATAATCCCAGGGGGGGGGATGCACACCGAGATAAATAGTCCTCCAAAGTGCTGAAACGAGCGGACGGAACGAGGTGAGCAGCAAAGGAAGGTCTAAGTATGAGAGACGGAGTCATTTAAAGTAAATCAGAGAGATATGGAGGGAAAGGTTTGGGTTAAAAGTTACTAACAGGATTTAAAATGAATGAACTTGAGAGGAAGCCAGTGGAGCTGCTGTAGGACTGGGGGGGTGTGATGGAAGGAGGGGGTTCTAGAAACGATGCCTGCTGCTGGGTTTGATGGCATGAAGCTTGTTTAAGGATTTTTGAGGGAGACCAAAAATAGAAGAGTTAAGAGTAATCGACGTGAGAGGGGAAAAGACTATGGATAAGAGCAGAGATGGAACCATGGGGGAGCGAGAGGCGCCTCAGAGAAAGTAAGCAGAGCGAGAGAAATGTGAGAGGAAAAGGACAGCATACTATCAGACTCCTGACCTGGGGTGAGGGAGGCTTTAAGGAGTTTATCAGGTGGAAGGGAGAAACTGTCAGCTGTGGATCATTTAGATCTGGTTCCCACTAGGAGCGTTATTTATCAAACTGGAGGTGAACCAGGATTTATTTTGGCTAATCATGAGGTTAATGAAGGAGGTGGGGCTAACGTTAGCCCGTCTGCAGCGGCCGGGGCTAACGTTAGCCCGTCTGCAGTGGCCGGGGCTAACGTTAGCCCGTCTGCAGTGGCCGGGGCTAACGTTAG
>NW_015151673.1:45586-49820 GCF_000732505.1 Cyprinodon variegatus
TGTGGTGATGTCATCAGGACGCTTCTGTTCCAATTGACCCAGATTTATTCTGCGTGCTCCCGTTCTCCCCCAGTCCAGACTTTCCTGGAACACGAGTCCATAGTCGTGTGCTAGGGGAGTGTGAGTAACGAGCCGATGGAGAAGGGTAGCGTGGGAAACTGTCAAAGCGCTTAGACTAAGAAGAATGAGGACAGAATCTGGACCCAGAAGCTTCTGGATCCGTTAGAATAGGCGGCTCAGGTTGGACCTTTTTGTAGCATCCATAGGTGCCGTCCGTCTGCAGTGGGCGGGGCCGTCGTCTCTCGGGGGTGAAGGGGGAGCCGAAGCGGACGTAGTGTCGGGGGGCGGTGCAGATGAGCGATGAGTGAGACAGGCCAGGCAGCATGTTGAGGGTGGTGGCCAGCACCGTGGGGTCCGTGGTGATCCGCAGGGGCCGCTCCGCCGGCCCTTCCAGGGGGACCTTCTCACCTGCGGGGACCTTGTCGTTCAGCCACTCTGTGACGAGGTACTGAGGAAAAAAACGACACAAACAAACCATCAACTACCCCCCACGGAGCGACGGCGATCTGCTGAAAGGAATCATCTAGAAAGTTCTGACCTTCTTGGTCTTGGGGTAGCGCACGCCGCCTCTGTGTATGCTGCTGGCCCCGGGGCCATCTCCGTCAGGAAGATGGGCCCCCTGACCTGCATCTGTCAGGCCGTGTTCGGCTGCGTGTTGGCTCTGGGACCCCTCATCGTTCAGAGCAGCCCCCTGATCCGCCGCCCCCTGCGCCGAAGACATGGCCGCCGCTGCCGCAGCAGCGGCCGCCGCCTGCTGGGCCAGGGCCTGGCGCTGCCGGCGAGCACGCTGTGACGAGCTGGAACGGTAGCGCGATATCCGGCTCTTGGGTCGAGGTTTGGTGGGTCTGGCAGGTTTGGGCGGAGCAGCCGGGGCTGGGAGGGCGGGTGCTGGTGTTTTCTCCTCAAGAGGAGGGGTCTCCTGTAAAGGGGGGGGGGGGCATCTTAAAAACCAGCAGCAGGAAAAGCGTCGAGTAGAGAAATGCAGCAGCTCCTCTGACTCACCGTGAAGTAGGTGGTCCGCCTTGTGCTGACTCCCACCCCGGAGCTGTAGGGGGCAGCGGAGGCCTGTGGGGGGGTCCCTGCCCCGTCCTCCACAGCCTCGTCCTTCACCTCGGCTCCTGCAGCTGCCCTCTGGCTGCCGGGGGCCTTCAGGAACAAGCAGAGCAGCGTTTAACGTTTCACATCATTTCAGAGTCCAGGAGATAAATCTACTGCTAAGGATTAATAATCAGCTCCTTTCATTCTAGACTGGCCCCCAGGGGCCCCGTTTACTCATCAAACAGGGAAGGAGGAGAATATCGTACTCTTTTACTACAGCTGCTCCCATTTTCATCTGCGTCTCTCTCCTCCACTTTCACCACGTTTGGCGCTCTCTCCTAAAAACAAACATTTGAATTAAACAGAGCGTTAGAAAAAAACAGCATTAGCTTGTAGCTAACTTTGCTAAATATGTGAAGAAGAAGAAGACATCGAGCCTGAGACCATCGACAATGAAGAAGTGGAACCGCATTCAGCTGAATGAGAGCTGGGGGCGGGGCCTAATGTTTTTCAGCACCATCGACCTGCTATCAACTAGCAGCTGACTGTGGTCCAGGGTGGACAGCGTTAGCCCCGCCCATATTTAACACCACCTGCAGGCTGGACTTTTCCACTTTCCAGTGAAAACATTGAGCTCAGAGTCAGAGCAAACCATCACCTCACGGCTGGTCCTCCACACATCTATCTATCTCTGTTTATGGGACATTTTCCATGTTTTTATTTCATGAAATGTTAATTCATTTTTGTCCCTTCAGGCCTCCATAGAAACATCCCTTTCAGTAGTAAAGCAGGACTATGTTGCTGGAGAGGTAAAGGTCTTTTCATGGCCTGTTAGACCTGAACACACCTCAGGGTCACTGACTCCCTGCAGATCTCTGCTCTCCAGGTTGGGCTCCAGGACTCGGGGGCCGTTGCTGGCCAGGCAGTTCTCCAGCTCCTTCCTCTGGGCTTTTCTTCGTCGCGTCTCAGCGCCGACGGCGGGGGAGTGAAGAACCAGGGCGGCGGGGCTGAGGAAACTCTCCATCGGGCTGAGGTTGTGCTTCTGCACCGGGCAGTTCTGGTTCCCCTTATGGCAGGCGCAGTCCACCTTGTAGTTGCTAGGGAACGAGAGGAGGTCAGAAGCAGCTGCCAGAGGGACGGGGAGCGGCTCTGGAAAGCAGGAACTCACCAGCTGTTGAACTCGTAATCGAACCCGATGGTCACCTCAGAGTCCTTTGCAATCTGACTGGTGGCATAGATGCAAAGATGGATCATCCCCTCAGCAATCATGTGTCGGACCTTTGAAAACAAAAGATTTTTATGTAATGTAGAATCCTGCTTCTCATGTATAAAGCCTTAAATAACCAAATTCCATCTGACATCAGAGAAAACAATGGCAGCCCACTGCTCCCCAAGGGGATGGTTTAAATGCAGAGTTCTATTCTGCATTAATTCTATTCTATTCTATTCTATGATTGCTCCTCCGTGAGGCAGACACCCTGTCTACTTTTAAGGCTAGGCTTAAAACTTTCCTTTTTGATAAAGCTTCTAGTTAGAGTGGCTCAGGTTATCCTGATCTATCTCTATAGTTCTGCTGCTATAGGCTTAGACTGCTGGAGGACATAGGGACCCCTTTTTCATCATTCTGCTTCATTCTATCTCTATTTTCCCACTCTGCAGAATCTGTTAGTTCAATCTCTAACGTTCTGCTCTCTCTGCTTTTTCTCATAGTAGCTTCATCTGGTCTGTTCCTGTTTGGCTGTGACTCCATCCTGGAGAGAAATATCAGCTGTGCTGCTGCCATCAACAGCTGTTTTAAATTAGTGCTTTATAAATAAACTGAATTGAAATAATGAACAAATCTAAGGCAGAGAAACTAGGGGCGGAGAAGCTGCAGGTGACCAACCTCGGCGTTCGGGGTGCAGGACCTCCTGATGAAGCGGGCGTTGTTTCCAAACGTTCTTGCATCAACACACATGTCAACGTCGTTAAATTTGGAGTAGAACAACACGAAGGGATAAGGCCTGAAAAAAAAGGGAAGGAATGAAGAAGAGCAAAGAGGGACGGTTCAGCGATGCTGGGATCAGATCAGAGGGCTTACTTTTTGAAAAAATGCCCGTTGATTTCAAACTGCTGCCTGAGCATGACCTTCCCCCGGTACTCGATGATCAGCATGTCTGGCTCCAGGTTCCTGGCCGCCCTGAGGATCTTCCTGTGTTTTTGGACTCGCGTTACCCGTCCCAGCTGCAGCTGCAGGGGCAGAAACTCATTTAGTCCTGTTCTAATTAATCCAGCATCTTCCCTCACGGCTGAATCGCCCCACAGGATGTAGCTGACCTGCATCTGCGAGCCCAGCACCGTGTTGTTGCAGGCCAGCTCGGTGCGGTTGATGGTGTCCATGCCGTTGATGGAGGCGTGGATCTGGGTGTTGGAAGGAGGCGTGGACGTGTCGCGCTCCACCTTGGAGACGGAGGAGCAGGCGGAGCGGTGGAGCTCCAGCAGCGTCTGGATGTCAGCGCTGTACTGGTTGGACAGAGCCTCCTCGTACTGGTCGGTCCACTGGCGGATGCGGTTCTCCCAGCCCTCTGCCGTGTTCTCATCCAGCACGCTGGCCTCGGTGGGGGAGTTCTAGACGACAGGAGAGGTGCTGTGAGGAGAGGCTAAGGGTGGGAGGAACAGTGAAAGGTGGCGTACGGCGCTGAAGGCGCCCTCACCTTCATCCTCATCGATTTCCTTGAACCTTGTCTGAAAGCCTGAAACAGAGAAGCCGAAGCAGCGCCTCTTAAAAACACTTCAAATGTTTGGCATCCAAAGCTGCAGGTAACGGTTACTTTTGACCATTTGCAGTAAAAACCAAACAACTTTCTCTCGTTTGGAAAAAAAAGCACAGAAAAAATAAGTTTATTTCATAACTAATGCATATTTTGTAGAGCCAAAACAAGATTTTATCATATAAATGCCTTGAGTTGATTTAAAAAAAAAGCAGAACCTTAAAGGAATTCTTAAATTTTTGTTTTAATTACGCACTAAATCATTAAATGGGCCATATAGTGAACCTTACAGTATAACTCGCTCCAAATGATCTCAAAACGTACTTTCATTGAACAACGGCAACAAGAAAGAGAACTTTTAACTTAATACTCTGAGCTCTGTGAGC